>NW_019396052.1:134148-218128 GCF_000591075.1 Eurytemora carolleeae
GGCGTCTACATTGTGATGACCCAACAAGGCTCTATGCGGTAAACCCTTAAAGGAATTTTTCTTTCGGGGACTTTTTAATAAAAATTCCTTCTGTATTATTATTACTATGGTATATTATCATGATGGGTAAAAAATATAAAATCTATATATCATATTTTTACAGTTTTATTTTGACCACTTTAAAGACCAAATATTTAATTGCCGTGTCAAGTTTAAAAGAAAAGTGTCAATGCTGTCGAGTAATTATGTATTTTTGAATTCAATCATGGCCTCTTTTTGATCTTTATCTAGAAAACTTTAATGGAAACCTAACCGTCCATATCTGTAAAAGCTTACAATTTTAGGAAGATTTGTAGCCGTGGAATTTCTAAAAATAACTTTTTTTCGTACAGTAAAGTAGCATAATGGCAACATATTCTTAATGCCCTGAGGAAAGGATATCGCCAAAAGTTTTTTAACGATAAGGTTTAACGGGTACTTCTACAGAATGTACTACAATTTTGAACCTGTTTCTTTAAACTCTGGATATATTATGGTTTTGAACTTGTTCCTTTAAACTCTGAATAAATTAAGGTTTAAAACCTGTTCCTTTAAACTATGAATATATTTAGGTTTTGAACCTGTTCCTTTAAACTATGAATATATTTAGGTTTTGAACCTGTTCCCTTAAACTATGAATATATTTAGGTTTTGAACCTGTTCCTTTACACTATGAATATATTTAGGTTTTAAACCCATTCCTTTAAACTATGAATATATTTAGGTTTTAAACCTGTTCCTTGCTCTCCTTCTTTCCAGTTTCGGAGCTTCCAACTTGTCTGCTGCTGACTCCGGAGATGATGGAACCAACAAACTTACTGAAGCTATTAATAGGCAAGAAGAATTAGATTTTACAAGAGTTCCAATCCCGTCTCATTTGGGGGTTCAAGAGGCTCTGAGCTTTTTCATAAAAATCAAAATTGTTTGTTAGTTATGCCGAATAATATTAACCGAAAAGGTTTTTTTCTGATTTTTTCTTTTTATTGATCTTCAGTTAGAGTAAATTAAATACGGTTAATTGAGTTCTTGCCACAAACTCAAATTTTCTAATGTCCTAAAAAGCTAATGGTCTGAACCTTTGATTTTTTAAACATTGACTATTAAATCTAACAAAATTCATGATTTGAAATATCAGAAGTCTACGTCATTTGATTGCAAAGATAAAGAGAATAAAAAAAATATTAATTGTTAAAAACATTTCCCGCTTTTTTGCTTGTACAATGAACATTGAACATTGTTCAATCACAAACATCGATGATTTTTCTGTTTTTTTAGAATCAGTCGATTGAAGAGGTTTATCAAGAGAAAGTTGATCGGGGTAACTATGTTTGTAAAGAACAGGGTTGTGGCGTGCTTCAGTAGAAGAATTCAATTTGAGAGAGGTTAGACATTGATACATTCTCTTTTGAATTTTTAAGATATATCTAAAAACATAAAAAATACTTTTTCATAATCGTGCATTTCAATGAAATGACATGTTAATAAATATCAAACATTGAGAGACATAAATAAATTGGGGACCCAGCTTTTATTTTATAATTTTAGTATTTTTCTAGAAAATATTCTTATCGTCTTTCTATCCTTACTCCTCCTTTACTGTTCTCTGCTGTCATTTCTTGCTCAATCCCGTCCTGTCAAATCCTGTCCTATCTTGTCCTGTTCTGTCCTTCCTGTCCTGTCCTTTCATGTCCTATCTTGTCATGTCCTTCCTCTACTGCCCTTCATATCCTCTTTTGTTATGTTTTGTCCTGTTCCGTTCTATCCTATCCTGGCATGTCCGATACTATACATTCCTGTTTTATTCTACTATACATTCCTGTTTTATTCTACTATACATTCCTGTTTTTGCCTTTCCTATCCTGTTCTGTCATATTCTGTCATATTCTGCTTTTGCCTGTCCTATTCTGTCCTATCCTGTCCCGTCCTGTCCTGATCTATCCTGTCCCAGCATGCTTAGCATATTGCAAATGAAAAGTAGATTGTCTGCATGGAAAGAGGAATTTTTTTTTATTTGTTGATTTCTTCTATTTGTTCAATGTAGACAAAAAGAATTCAAAGGATTAGGACAAATAAAAAAATTTAAAAATTATCCAAAAACATGGTTTTAAAATTCTAAAATTATTTTAATAAGAAAACTCTGGTTCCGCCCAGTTTGTCAAAATTGTATATGCACAAATATTTTGTGAAAAAAATCTAAAATTTTCAAATATTTAAGTTACCCCTTATCTCTCTTTACAGTATAAATGTTCAACATAATTTGAAAGTGACGTAGTATATTAAATATTAATATATATTTTGAGAGCTCGATTTAGGAACCTTGGTTTTATTCTCTTATTATCATTATTAAATAATTATTATTGTTTTATTATTTTAATCTATCTCACACATTTTAGAATATATATAGTGGCGTCTTTATCTCCCCCCCCCCTACTAAAAAAACGAAACTGAGGTTCGGGAACCCGTTTTAATAAGGGCAAACTCAGTTTAGGCTATCTTTAAAATCTTTTATTTCTAGTGTACTGCATGTATGTATAGTGCAGTCTAGTTATGTACCGTACTTAAATTGTACATCATTATAGAATATATCAATGAGATTAAAAGTAGGAAGAGTTGGAAAGGTTTTGTTCGCATTTTACAAGACCCTGGAACATCTGACCCTTTTGTTGACAATAAATATTATTGTTTTGTGTTTATGATAAAACTTTAGATCCTGGCTGTCATTTGTTCGCATCTTCTTACTTTTAATCTAATTAATATATTTTTATAATAATAATAATAATTATATTTTTGTTAATCATATTTATTGAAAATCTGTTTCAAGTTTATTTTCATTTAATTCTATCTTAATGAATGTATTTATGAAATAAAAAGCGAATTTATTTAAATTCTTTAAATCTACTGTTTACAAAATATAAAACATTTACCATGTGTACATTGTACGCCCCCCTCTCTCCCACTGAAAATTGAAATAGTTATCATAAAGTCATAATTTTATATTTCTTCCATTATCCATAATGAGGATTTTTGTTTACTGAACTAAATTGAATCATCGACCATGTTAAAACTCAAGTTGATTCGAATATGAAATGAAAAAGACTGCTCTTGATATTTTTAGACATACGATAGTTTTTTTACTTGATACTTTTATTACATTTGCAAATTTGAAGCGGTTAAAAGACTTTAGAAGTAAGTTGTATTTGAAAGTATCTTGCAAAGTCTGTAATTTCTACTTAGCTAAAAGTCAATATTGCCGCGTATCAAATTTCTCAAGACTAAGAGCAGCCTCTTTAATAATATTTAGATATTTTTAAAGGGAGTGTTCGCGAACATTAAAGGGGGTATAGGCTTATTACGAAAAATATTCAATGGTGATTTCTACTAATCTTACTTCTATCTGTTGCGTCTATATGGAGAAAATTGTTAAAAATGACTCATACCAAAGAACGTAGCAATCATACAAATTCAGAAAGTTGCAATATCCAACTTGGATCGTAAAAAGATAAATTTTCACCTTTTAGACACAACAGATAGGAGTAAGATTAGTAGAAATCATCATTGAATATTTTTCTACGTAAGCCTATACCCCCCTTAATTTTTCGCGAACACTCCCTTTAATAAAATGAAATACTGATATTAGAGTTGAGTTTGAATAGTTTATCTAGATTGTGTTGTTTTGCATGAAAGTAGTTTATATGTAGTTGCTGGGCCCCCGGTTCATCCTTCTCATCCACCCTCTCATCCTCCTCGTCATCCACCCCCTCATCTACCACATCCTCCACAACCCCCAGACCAACAAGACCTTGTTACAGACCGACTCCTCGCTAGCTTAGACCGAGAGGAGACCAAGTTTGATGTTCAAATTGGTGACGGGATGGATATTGATATTGCAGGAGAAAACGGTAGGTTTTTAATGACAATTCGTTTTGTTTAAATTGAAAGCATTAAAACCATACTTAGAAATAGATACATCTAATAACCCCTCTTACTTTAACAAATTTGAATTGATAGTTAAAACCCATTTGAAACGGTCCCAAGACCCAAACCTTTTTTGTCGCAGAATAATACAACTTATTTTAATCACCTCAGAGGAATTTCTTTAAAAATGTATAAAATATAGACCTTACTTACTCAAGCGGTGAGATTTGAACAAGATGGTATATGTTTATAAATTTGAACATGGTTGTATGTGTATAAATTTTGAACATGGTTGTATGTGTATAAATTTTAACATGGTTGTATGTGTATAAATTTTAACATGGTTGTATGTTTATAAATTTTAACATGGTTGTTTGTGTATAAATTTTAACATGGTTGTATGTGTATAAATTTTAACATGGTTGTATGTATGTGTATAAATTTTAACATGGTTGTATGTGTATAAATTTTGAACATGGTTGTATGTGTATAAATTTTAACATGGTTGTATGTGTATAAATTTGAACATGGTTGTATGTGTATAAATTTTAACATGGTTGTCTGTGTATAAATTTGAACATGGTTGTATGTGTATAAATTTTAACATGGTTGTATGTGTATAAATTTTAACATGATTGTATGTGTATAAATTTTAACATGGTTGTATGTGCATAAATTTTAACATGGTTGTATGCAAGGAACTATATACAGGAACGCCCAACTCAGATATACGCAAATTGTGTACTTTACTCTGTGGGAGGAATGTAAACAAACCTAGTGCCCCCACATAAGTTGAAGGGAAAGGACTAAAGCCCTGATGTGATATTACAGTCCAACAAAAAACAAGTTAATATATCAAGTGTTAGAGCGTATACTTATGATTTTTGGCTTTCTAGTCAATATGGAAAATACAATAGCAATATATTCTTATTCCACCCCTTGGGCCTTTTTCCCTCGAAAATGATACGTTGCCAATGAATTCTTTGTTTTGATCTCCTCCCACTGCAGTACACAGAATTGACGCATCAGATATGGCGGTTCCTGGTCTATATATTTCTTGGTTGTATGTGTATAAATTATCTAAGTTTCTAAGATTATGCAACGTATTGAATTAATATCAGATTAAGATTTGTAAAGAATTTTCAACCTTTGATTTCAGGATTCATATTCTCTTTTGTTTCCAGAAACTTGGAGTAGGGGAAGGGTGATGGGGGGCAGGGAGTAGAGAGGGGGGGGGATGATATGCATTTTTAATAAGCTTTTCAACCCATGATGCAAATCTTGATTCAAATCTATGAAGTACGCCAGACAGAAAGGGATTATTTGATATCCTCTTAAATACACCTCAGAAAGATATAAGAATTGACGGGTTTGGCTTAAATGTTTCTCTTTTATAATTAATTTAAAAGTTTAAATTCAAATATAAAAGTTTGAATATTGTTCTACAACTCGCCAGCTGAACATCTTGGAATATATAAATCATATTTTTAGGAGATATCAATTCCAGCCTTTCCTTAGCTCTCACCCACTTCCAGGTATGGATAATAAAATAATAATATAATAATACAAATAATAACAATAATAGTAACTAGTGTGCCCATCGTTGCCCGTGGAATTAAAAAAAAAATCAAATTTTAAAGAAAAAAATTTATGTTTGAAAAAAAATAATTTAAATTTTAAAGATTTTTTAAAAAGATTTTTACAGTCTATGTTACCCCCCAGAATACCCTCAAAAATGTTCGGCCATTGTCTAGTCTTTAGCTAACATATATACTAACATAAACATTAACATATATCACACACAACCGGTGTACATTTAAATATCCGCGCTGGGCCAACCTTTGCAATAATAATAATAATAATATTAATAATAATAATAATAATAATAATAATAATAATAATAATAATACTGCAGACTAACTCACTGATGAATTCCTTCTCTAAGACGAACAGCATCAAGGGGAGAATACCAGAGTTTCCTTACAGTGATACCATCAGGTTACTTAATCAATCAAACAATAAAATAATCAATCATTTATCAAATTATTAAATCAACATTCAAATCAATCTCTCGAGAAATTCAACAATTATTTTATCAAATCAATCAATTTTAACATCAACTATTTATAGGGACTGTAGGTGTAATTTAAAGTGACTCACCATTTAAAGAGCGGCTATGCCCCCTTTTACATGGATTGTAATTAAAAATTCTGTCGGCAGACCCTTAAACCAATAAATTTATTTAATTTTTTTATTCATGCTTTATTTGATAATTATGGTATTGGTAAATTAAAAAATAGATCAACATAATTTTGATTTATTTTTCTTGTGTTTTCTTATTCCATATATTTATCAAAAAGTAAATTGATAATAGTTAAGAAAATCAATAAAATACTAATATCAAGTTGATAAAAAGGAAAATTTTGTTTTAGTGAAGCATCTTATGGAAGTCATAGAAACACCAATAAATACACTGATCCCAGCAGTCACAAGGTACGTTTTAAGGGGACTGACAGAGAAGGAGGGGGATATTTAGATTTAAAATAAATCAAATATTCTAAAATTTAAAATATAAAACCTAATGTAAGCTTAAAATGTATTCTGCTCCTTTGCTAGTTACTGTTTGCAATAAACCACAAAATAACGACACATTTGGGAAATTTAATTAATTTTCTTTTCGGGAAAGTTTTCGTTCTTAACTATTATAGAAGAGAAGGGAAATGAATAAATTAAAACTTGTTTTAATATTATGCAGTAAACGGTATTCACATTGCACAATACACATTGCATCAATTTGCTTTTCATATAAATTATTATTCAAAAAGAAAAAATGAGTTCGAAGTGTCTCAATAAGCAGTTCCTTTTAACTTTTGCTTACTAAAGAAATATACTATATTCATAAGCTTTGTATATTTTATTTTTTAATTTAAATAGGATTTTTTTTGAAAGAAAGTCTGTTCTTGTGTCAGTAAAATGTACAACTGTACTTGTACAATGTACGACGTACAGTACTTATTTTGGAGTACTGAAAAGAATACAATACATACAGAGCTGAAAACTTTAGAATGGGATATCCTTAATCCCGATCTGTTAATTAATCCGGAGATTAATAACAAGAGGAGAACAAGTCATATTTAATCTGGAGATTAATGAAAAGAGGAGATCAAGCAATAATGTTGATATCCACCATTCTAAAGTTTTCAGCTCAGTAAATATAAACTGTACTAATTATTATAACCTGTACAGTCTACATGATAGGAAAACAAATGTTAACTTAAAAACATTGTATCACTTCTTAAAAATGATACAATATTATAATTATATTATTAAAATGAACTAAATAAAACTATTATACTTTTCTACTGTAGGGTTCCTGTAACGGACTGTACGGTAATGGAGCTAATGGTGGTGTACATAACATACTACCTGGAGACTCTGGAGATGATGAGGAGGAACAGGTACAACATCCCCACCCCCCCTTAACCCCATTACAGTGAATGTATGTTACTGTATTAAATAGTCGGTTTTTTTGGTAAAACTTATCTGTGATACTTTGATTAAGTTGATTTACTTTAAGCGATACCCCAATAATCCCCCCCTAACTACGCCTATGCCTAGGTCCCAAGATATACATGGTTTTGGTTTTAAACTAAGCTACGGAGCTCCAGAGGTTTAGATGATACAAATGTGTCGGGAGGGTAGATAGGGGAGTTTAGGGCAGGAAATCTATCATGATCTAGGAACATTAGATGCAGCAAACAGGAATATATTTTCATACAACTTAACATTTACATATCAAGTATGTTACATTAATATATATACATGCATACATATCTACAATAAATAGCTAACCACATTAAGCATATGTAGATATAAAACAATCTTTTTTGAAAAATTTAGAACTAAAGAAGTGAGTATATCTTCTTGTTATTTAGTAGATTTTGTTATTGTGCCATAAACCTTTAAACTGATACTTAACCTTTAACTATGAACCCATTATACCTAAACCCAAGCAGAACCCTAAATCCTGAACCTTGAACCCTGAACACGACTCTGACCCTGAGCTCTCTATTCTCTACAACAAACTCTGTCCCCAACCTGAATCATAAACATATATCCCTAAACTCTGAGTTTTAACCCTATCCTCGACCTGAATCCTAAACATAATCCCTGAATCCTGAGCTCAATTTTATTCCCAGCTGAATCTCTAAAATTGAACCCTGAACCTTTAGCTAAACCTTATACCCAACCAGAATCCTATCACTGAGCTTAATGCTGTCCTAAGCTGAACCCTGAACCTTAAGCTTAAAGCTTATCCCCAACCTGAATTCTATCCCTGAACGCTGAACCCTGAACCCTGATATTTGTCTGAAGTCTGGAAAAAGTATAATTTCTCCAACCTTGACCTAAATGTTTGTCGTAAAGATGATGCTACATCTAGATTCCCCCATAAATTCCCCCTCCAATATATCCATATCATTCCTCTTCCCCAGGACTTTCCTATCTTTCCTCCCTGTATCATCAGCCCCCTCCCCCTCTTCCTTCCTCNNNNCCCTCTACCAATATTCCAGGAAGTCTCCCTCAATAAAGCAGTGTGTTATTCTGGCAATCAAAGTAAATTCTCGAGGATTTCTCTAAATATATACAAACAACAAATTCGTGAAGTTTTGTGCCACTCTTTATCACAAAGTCAAAATGAAGGCCAGAATCTTTAAGAACTTGACCCCACCCAAATTACTCTTGCAAAGCCACTTTCTTCTCAATAATATTAGCTGCGGTTCGTTGATAAAGATTTAAATAAGATATTCTTTACGGAATATGTGAAAGAAAAGATTAAACGAATTCCCAATCTTAATGTGGAACTTCCTGAAAAACCTTTTCATTCCTCATCGTCATCCCCTTTAATATACATATTATTTGACCTCCCTGAGCCCAAAATTTAAAGGAGTATCGTTGAACGCAACTCCCGAGTTTCTTTTATAGGGACTTAATATTTGTGTAGATTTTAATTTAAGAGATTCGAAAAAATGGAGAATATAAAGAAACTAAATAAAATAATAGTTCATGGTACCAGTACAAACGTCGGACCCACAAACATCGGACGTTACAAAGGTCGGACAGTACAAACGTCGGACCCAATATCATCGGACGTTACAAAGGTCGGACAGTACAAACGTCGGACTGGTACAAACGTCGAACCGAGACTAACGTCGGACCAGTACAAACGTCAGACAGGTACATTTATTAGGAAAAACGTCGGGCTTTGGTTGAGACCATTGCTATAAGAAATGAATTAAAAATCACTAAAAATCCGCTGAATAAAGTCTCATCCTTTGAATGTAGCACTGTATAAAACAACAGACCTAAAAGGAGTTGAGTTCAATTTTCAAGTTTCAATATGTCTATATCTTTGCACCCCGATGTCGTATAACCTTTGATAGTTCCACCTATGAAATCTATAAGATCAAACAGATTGAAAGTTTGAACGTGTCAAAGTTTAATACCATTACCAGGTTACAAAGATTTAGGGATGAGAATATTTGAGTTAGTGACAAGAACTCAGTAACTTTTAATATATGTTATTAAGCAGTGGATAAAACGAAATAAAATTTTCATAAAAATCTTAAAATTCAAATAATTATTTTCCTTAGTCTGACGTTTGTACTGGTCTGACGTTTATACTGGTCTGACGTTTGCACCAGACCGACATTTGTACTAGTCCGAAGTTTGTCATGGTCCGACGTTTGTAAGTCTTAGTCCGACGTTTGTACTGGTGCCGTTTTTATGACAAATATGTTGATATCCACAAAACTGCCAAACCCCAT
Organism: Eurytemora carolleeae; assembly: GCF_000591075.1. Taxonomy (NCBI): domain Eukaryota; kingdom Metazoa; phylum Arthropoda; class Copepoda; order Calanoida; family Temoridae; genus Eurytemora; species Eurytemora carolleeae. Next base: position 143,928 of record NW_019396052.1, read on the forward strand.
TCGTGAAACCCTGGTTCTAAAACTGGTTTTCATAACGATACCCTGTCTTAGGTTGTGGGCTCTGGATGAATTTGTATGTATTTTGAGTATAAGGTTTACCTAGCTAACCAACCTTGGAGGTGCACTAGAGAATACTCAATATTCATTTTATTTAGTTTATTATCTACATATTCCATAGATAAACTTATTTTCCAAACCACCGAGGACTAGTACTAGATCGCTAAAATAGGATATCTTGGTACCGTAAACTATACTATAGAATAAAGCCTTTACGGTACTGTCTAGTATAAATTCTGTCAGATCTTAGATTGAAAATAAATGTTTACACCATCAGATTTCAAAGATATAAGGACTAGAAAATTTGAGTTTGTGGCAAAAACGCAGTTCCTTCTTTAGATATGAGGCAACATTATTGTTCTGCTCGCCAAAATAATTTATTAACCTACGTACAGACGACGACTTCAAATTAATACATTATTAAATTAGATATTTAATTAAATGGGTCTGTTTACACTGCACAATTTCCGTTTCTCATTTTCACTGCTCTTTTTAAAATCATAACTTGAATCTTATAGTCGTCTTCCTATTCCAGAGTTTTCTATTTCATCGTTGTATATCAACATTTCTTGGATACACCTTTGTTATAAAGAAAAGTTAACGGATTGGAACTTGAGAAAATAGAATTATGTTAGATGCATTCAAGGTTTCAAAGGTTGGTTGTTTATTTAGAGTTCTCCTGGTAGTAATCAATATACATAATATAAATCATCAGGATGCATCCAATGCATCTCTCACATATTTCTTCACAACAATCCACAGCAGAATTTGGAGTGGAATAAAAATGTGGAGTAGAGCAAGGATATAGAGTAGGATAAGGAGTAGGATAAGGATATGGAGTAGGATACGGATATAGAGTAGGATAAGGATATGGAGTAGGATACGGATATAGAGTAGGATAAGGATATAGAGTAGGATAAGGATATTGAGTAGGATAAGGACATGGATTAGGATAAGGACATGGTGTAGGATAAGGATAGAGTAGGATAAGGATATGGAATAGGATAAGGATATGTAGTAGGATATGGATATGGAGTAGGAGAAGGATATGGAGTAGGATAAGGATGTGGAGTAGGATAAGGATATGAAGTAGGATAAGGATATGGAGTTGGATAAGGATATGGAGTAGGATAAGGAAGTGGAGTAGGATAAGGATATGGAGTAGGATAAGGATATGGAGTAGGATAAGGATATGGAGTAGGATAAGGATATGGAGTAGGATAAGGATATGGATATGGAGTAGGATAAGGATATGGATATGGAGTAGGATAAGGACATGGAGTAGGATAAGGATATGGAGTAGGATAAGGATATTGAGTAGGATAAGGATATGGATATGGAGTAGGATAAGGATATGGATATTGAGTAGGATAAGGACATGGAGTAGGATAAGGATATGGAGTAGAATAAGGACATGGAATAGGATAAGGATATGTAGTATTATAAGGATATGGAGTAGGATAAGGATATAGATATGGAGTAGGATAAGGACATGGAGTAGGATAAGGATATTGAGTAGGATAAGGATATTGAGTAGGATAAGAATATGGAGTAGGATAAGTATAAGGATATGGAGTAGGATAAGGATATGAAGTAGAATAAGGACATGGAATAGGATAAGGATATGTAGTAGGATAAGGATATGGAGTAGGATAAGGATATGGAATAGGATAAGGATATGTAGTAGGATAAGGATATGAAATAGGATAAGGATATGGATATGGAGTAGGGACAGAGGGTGAAGAAGAATAAGAAGAAGAAGAAGAATAAGGATAAGATGAAGGATAAGAATAAGGATAAGAAGAAGGATAAGTAGAGGGACAAGATGAAGGATAAGAAGAAGAATGAAGAGAAGAATTAGGTTGATAGAGATGAAATAGAAGAAGATGGAGAATAAGTTTGTGAATAGGATAACTTTAATCCGATTTAGGTTGAAGAGGAAGAGGAGGAACTACTAGACGTCAATGCTCAAGAGATGTTGATGCAAGATTATCCGTCAGATTGCTTTCCGGTCAGGTCGGTCATAAACATCTTTTTTTTTCATATTTAGAGATCTATGATCGCCATTTTCTAGCATTTAAAGGTATCAAAAATTGTCGTTGCGACAACTTTCTTTCTATATATTGGGGATTCAAACGAACGGTAATGATTAAGATTTTACGAAATTTTATCTAAAAAAAATATAATCCTGATACTTTATGTTTATTATACTAACAGTGTTTCTCAAGAAAACATTAGAATCAGCTGTAAGGATTTAAGAATTTGAACATGTCATAAGTTCGCGATTCTAATAACACATTTTTAAAAGTTTAAGAAACATTTCTCTAATCCTGGGAATTCCAAAACGTGGTCTGTTTTCTAAATTCTATTTAAATCCATTAATTATGAAAGAAAAATTCCCATATAAGACCAAAGCTTGGAAAGCAATACAGATTCTATTTTATTAAAGATTGCAGATGGTTAATTTTTTTGATGTTTATCGGGATTTCTGGACACCCTGTTTTTGAAGACTGGTTTAGAAACTTTTTTTACTTGCCTTACTTTCAATGTAAAGTACATTATTTTCATTCCCTTGATTCTCGAAAGGTTTTCCTTCATTATTTTCCACCATTTCTCAAACCATCATTTATTTTCTAAACAGAATGTGGAAATTTCTAGACAAATTTATTTTCATTTTTTTTTCCTTTTTTCAGATGGTACGGATACTTCCCTTGTATGATTGGTGACGATGATTCCCCGTTTTGGCAGGGCTGGGCCAACCTGAGGATAAAAACATTTCGTCTGATTGAAAACAAATATTTTGAGACTGCTGTGATAGCCATGATCCTGCTCAGCTCTCTAGCTTTGGTTAGTTCAGTATTCAAGGGGATTGTATTAAGAATGCCAGAGGTTTTTATTCAACCTTAAAAGGACTTTAAGTGTATGTTTTAAGTGACCCTCCATGTAAAGATGATAATGCCCGATTCACAACGGTATTCTCAAAACCTTTATCTGATCAATAGTGTTAAAGATATTGCCATTTTTCTAGGTTTAAAAGAGTTTAAAATTGTGAAAGGAAAGCAGAAATGCGCAAGTATAAACATGGATATCTAATTCATACTTAATCCGACTACGCTTTATTGGTACTGTCGTGAATCGGATGTTGCCTCATTGCAGGAAGGGTCACTTGAAATTACGCTTACAGTCCCTTTAAAATGTGAACTCAGTTTTGCAGAATGTTTAAACAAATATTGGTTTTAATTGGGACGTAAATTAGATCAAAACAAGAAGAAGGGACTTTTCTTCTGTCAGGGCATCTTTATTGTGGTTTAGTGAGATACAGTTTTAACCTTTAAAAAGAGAATCAATATACAAATATATATTTCCGGGTTCCGGGTTTCCAATTTTTTAATTACAAATGGTTCAGCACACTTCCTGGATTTCCTTTTGTCAGGAAATATTATTATTTAATTCCTGTCCAGAGCAGAGTATATAAAACCAAACTTAAAAGTAGGAAACGTTTTGAACATGTCACTTTATATAGACTGTAGAGTGTAGACGTCATTTTAAGTGACCCTCCATTTTTGAAGTGGCATGTTTGAGTCGCAACGGTACCATTAAAACATTAGTCTGATCGGCGAGGATAGAGAAATCCTTGTTTTTCTAGCTGAGAATCAATTTCCGGGAAACTTGAGTGGAAGGAGGGTGTACAGTCCATTCCAGTTTACACTTATGTTTTGCTCTACTCAATTATCAGTTAGAAAAAAAAAGAATTGATCCGTCATTGACGACTTTACAAAGGTGTATAAGGCACCGTTGTGTACAATTGCTTTTCTTTGAATACATATATTATTTATATTATTTTATTAGCACTAATTATATAATATATTGAAAAGGCTGCTGAGGATATATACCTGGAGGAGCGTCCTGTCCTTCAAGATGTACTCTACTACATGGACAAGATCTTCACCGTTATATTCGCCATGGAGATGACCGTCAAATGGTTGGCGCTTGGCTTCGTCAAGTACTTCACTAATGCCTGGTGCTGGCTGGATTTTGTTATCGTTATGGTGAGTTTAATAATACATTTTAGAAGTCGCACCCGGGAGGGGGGGGGGGGATTTGCTGATATTCACAAAAAAGAACAAGAAAATCTTGTTATTGCCATTGAATACAAATACAAAGTAAAGAATATACTCAGGGATTAGCAATATTATTTTTACATAAATAAAAAAGAATGCGTAAAAAGATTGTAAAGTTTCCCTTTAATCCTAGTCCTCCCTGGCCAATTTGATAATTGAATACCTCGGACGGGTTGGTGTCTCCGGAGTCAGAGTTTTCAGAACATTTAGATGTATCCGTCCTCTCAGGGCTATGTCTAGAATAGAAAGTCTTAAGGTGGAGTACATATAGTGTATGTACTAACCCAGGCAGGGTACATTATCTAATCTGCATACTAACAATGGTGCATGGCAGGGTACATAAAATAATCTAAGTAATAATTAGTGTGGTGGCAGAGTTTGTAGCACGGTACAAGAATGGGTGGTTGCAGGGTACATAAAATAATCTAAGTAAAACTAGGATTGTGGCAGAGTATATGAAATCAATCATGTATAAACTCTAAAGGTTAACACAGTGCATTTTTGCTTATAGACCATAAAATACAAATATATCAAAATTTGGAAAGCATTTTATACAAATGAATTTAAAGAATGGTCAAAGCCAGTTAAAGTTATAACTTGTCAAACTATCTCATTTCACATAAAATGTCTGTCTAGCTTGCCCTGGCCCCTGGCCTACTTTGATACTTGAGCTAAATGATTCTGAATGATTATTTGTTTCCATAAAGAAAGATCTAAGAATGAATGATTAAATGTTAGATCTTTATGTTGTATAATGTATATATCTTTAACAAGAGAATCCCGCGTTCTATCCTTAAATAATTAATATATTAATCTGCCCCTTGTAAAGTAGCAGGCTGCTTCTGTATATAGATATATAGATGTATATTGTATACATATACATATAAACAGAACCAGAATAAAGAATGCTATACAAGGAATAAGGTTTAGTGGGAATAGATTGTTCATGGGAAGGTGAAAGTGCTCATGGGAATGTTTAAAGAATTTTCGAAACAGTTACATAGTTCTTACGATCAATCAGAGAGTTTTTGGGAACAGTTCCAAAGTTCTTGGGAATATTTAGAGAGGTTTTTTTTGGAACAGTTTGAGAGTTCTTGGGAATATTAAGAGAGTTTCTGAAAACGGTTTGATATAGTTCTTGGGAACAATTTGAAAGTTATTGAGAACACTTATAGAGTTGTTGGGAACAGTACGAGTGTTCTGGGAAAGGAATATGCAGGGAGCCATTTAAAAGAACAAATAAAAAATAGAATTTGGGAATATAAGTAAAATGGAAAAAAGGAATGAAAAGGATGTAGGAAACGAATAGAAGAAAATAAGATAGATGAAGGAATGAAAAGGGGGAAAGAAGGGGAAGGCATATAAAAAGAAAGGTAGATGAAGGGCTGAAAGGGGGAAGGGAGGAGAATGAATAGAAGAAAAGTAAAGGTGGATGAATGGTTGAAAAGGGGAAGGAGGAGAATGAATAGAAGAAAAGTAAAGGTGGATGAATGGTTGAAAGGGGGAGGGAGGAGAATGAATAGAAGAAAAGTAAAGGTAGATGAATGGTTGAAAGGGGGAGAAGAATGAATAGAAGAAAAGTAAAGTTGGATGAAGGGTTGAAAGGGGGAAGGGAGGAGAATGAATAGAAGAAAAGTAAAGGTGGATGAAGGGTTGAAATGGGGAAGGGATGAGAATGAATAGAAGAAAAGTAAAGGTAGATGAATGGTTGAAAGGGGGAGGGAGGAGAATGAATAGTAGAAAAGTAAAGGTGGATGAATGGTTGAAAGGGGGAGGAGGAGAATGAATAGAAGAAAAGTAAAGGTGGATGAATGGTTGAAAGGGGGATGGGAGGGAGGAGAATGAATAGAAGAAAAGTAAAGGTAGATGAAGGGTTGAAAGGAAGATGGGATGAGAATGAATAGAAGAAAAGTAAAGGTAGATGCAGGGTTGAAAGGAGGGAGGGAGGGAGGAGAATGAAAAGCAGAAAAAAAGGTGGATGAATGGTTGAAAGGGGGAAGAGAGGAGAATGAATAGAAGAAAAGTAAAGATGGATGAAGGGTTGAAAGGGGGAAGGGAGGAGAATGAATAGAAGAAAAGTAAATGTGGATGAATTGTTGAAGGGAGGGGAATGAATAGAAGAAAAGTAAAGGTGGATGAATGGTTGAAAGGAGGAAGGGAGGAGAATAAATAGAAGAAAAGTAAAGGTGGATGAATGGTTGAAAGGGGGAAGGAAGGGGAACGAATAGAAGAAAAGTAAAGGTGGATGAATGGTTGAAAGGGGGACGGGAGGTAGGAGAATGAATAGAAGAAAAGTAAAGGTGGATTAATGGTCGAAAGGAGGAAGGTAGGAGAATGAATAGAAGAAAAGTAAAGGTTGATGAATGGTTGAAGGGAGGAAGGTAGGAGAATGAATAGAAGAAAAGTAAAGGTGGATGAATGGTTGAAAGGGGGAAGGGAGGGGAATGAATAGAAGAAAAGTAAAGGTGGATGAATGGTTGAAAGGGGGAAGAGAGGAGAATGAATAGAAGAAAAGTAAAGGTGGATGAATGGTTGAAAGGGGGAAGGGAGGAGAATTAGAAAGAAAGTACGATGCCTGGAATAAACAAAGCAGTATACAAGTTGCCAACTATTGCTCAATGTAATATTTTATTATTTTTAGTTCTGCTTTGGATAGTTTCAAGATTTATTTATGTCCTCATAGTGGGCTAAATATTGTGTTATACGAAGCCTTAAAAAGAGTGGCAGAATTATGATTTGTCCGATAACCCCCTCTCAAAAAATATAACTTTTTGTTCTATTTTTTCCAGTATTGAATAACCCAATAAGTAAATGCAAGAATATCCCGAGAAAGTAAAAGGTTTTCAACACAATAGATTTCATGTTTACTACAGACCTACAGTCTTTTCATGTGGTTAGCGAAGAAACTAATCTTTGGGAATTCTGGCTCGGATAAACATTTCCGTTAGGTTTTATTTTTAGAATAAACTACGATATATCCATCACATTTTGTTTATAAATACGAGCAAAATGTTAGTCATTTCTAAATGCTTTTTGATAAACCAACTAATCTTCCTATACAACTAACCATATATAGAGAACCCAGAAAACTGAGATACAGTGGAGTAAACTCCACTATAACCATCCTTGAATGAATTGAGGTTTTAACCTGGTTGACAAGTGACTGCAAAAGTCATGCCATATCTGGGTGTCTCATCGACTGTTGAACCACTTTTGAATGTTTAAGTCTACTCACCAACTGGGCGAATTATGGTGGAAAAAAACTCGACTTAAACTCGACTTTATGAACTCCAGTTTGCAACTTGGTTCAAAAAACGGTGTAAACACTCGGTTATGACACGACTATTGCAAAGTTTAACTCTACTTGACAACTAGCTGTTCCATCCAGTTCTGTCTGTTTGGTTGGAAGGTTTACTTTATCAACTATAACTAGTCCTTTAACAAACTAACCAACTAACCAACAAAACAACTAATCAACTAATCAACTAACCCTCTAGGTATCTTTGATCAACTTCACCGCAACTTTGCTTGGAGCTGGAGGAATCCAGGCTTTCAAGACTATGCGAACCCTCAGGGCTCTCAGACCACTCAGAGCTATGTCTAGAATGCAGGGCATGCGGGTAGGTCACTCTCATATAGGGCATGCTCAGCATTCTGCTTTTAGACTGCAGTATTATGCAACACCTGTTTTGCATGCCAACATATTATAAATTTAATGTCTTAAAGAAAATTAATATTTAACTAATGAAAATTTGAAACTGTTGTACATGGACTGTATTCCTATATTTTTATTTTCTTGAATACAAATTATCTGCTTTCATTTTTGGGTTTGAAAAATCGTCAATGGTGTCAAATGGCTAAAACGAATTAAAAAAAAATCAAGAGCAACCTTTTTTATATTTTTTTTTATTATTTTAGTATGTAAAATTTATATTGCACTAAAAGCTAATCCAAACGTAATTTAATTATGTGTAAGTATTTTGATTTGTCATAAATCAACCGAAGCAAATCATTTTATTTATTGGCAAATTTGCCCCGAATAAAAACAAACGAAAACAATAAACACAGAGTTCTTATTTATGTTTTTACTAAGTCATAAAAGCAATTTTTAATATATGCAGTGTACATATAATGTAGTAGATATACACAATCAATATATTCCTATATTTTTATTTTCTTGAATACAAATTATCTGCTTTCATTTTTGGGTTTAAAAAATCGTCAATGGTGTCAAATGGCTAAAACGAATTAAAAAAAAATCAAAAGCAACCTTTTTTATATTGTTTTTATTATTTTAGTATGTAAAATTTATATTGCACTAAAAGCTAATCCAAACGTAATTTAATTATGTGTAAGTATTTTGGTTTGTCAAAGCAAATCATTTTATTTATTGGCAAATTTGCCCCGTATAAAAACAAACGAAAACAATAAACACAGAGTTCTTATTTATGTTTTTACTAAGCCATAAAAGCAAATTCTAATATATGCAGTGTACATATAATGTAGTAGATATACACAATCAATATATATATATATATATATATATATATGTATATACTGATATACATACAATTACAATATACATTCAATAAACAGATCAATTGATAAACAGAGAGGAAGCTCAGTGCAAATTGTTGTTATTAATAATAGAAAATATATTCTATCAGTACAAATATAAATCCCTCTTTTATACATCAATTATATTTACAATTACTTTTAATATTGGGTGTTTAGTACAAATTTTCGATAATGTATTAACAACTTTTAGGATAAAATATTTGGACAAAAAAAAATACTAAAAATGTGTGTATTGAAGTTACATTAACATGATAAAAATGATACGACTTTTGCTAAGTTTCTACGAAGTTATAAAAAAACGCACTGGAAAGGAATAAAAATGTATAAGAACTACTATATAAAATAACAAGTATCTACGCGGATATATATCTAGGAAAAGTCTATACGCAGCAGTATTGTACGTGTAAGAAATGTATAAATGAAAGGAAGAATATAAATATACTGAGTGATCCATTGCATCTTGTCTTTTTAGATAACATAGAAGGCCTGGGAATCCTAGGATAATAGCAAATATTCATCCGACTATCTATCTATCTATATATCTATTTCTTTTTATCTATCTATATTCTATCCATATTTCTTTTCGTGTATCTATCTATTTGTTTATCATATCTATCTATCTAAGTTTTCTACTTTTTTTATTACTACCTATCTATCCAAGCCTTTAAGATTTTATGTATATCTATATTTATATATACATAATACATATATAGGAATTGTTGCACCTTTTGCAAGCCCGGGTTTTAGCTAATTATATCTTATTTAAATTTTTTTTTTATGTTTTGAGTATAAACAATAAACATGAAGGGATGATGATTGACAGATCAAAACGCAATTGGATTAAAACTAGTTTTAATTTTTTACATTTTAAATGTAAGAAGATCAAGCTAGAAGTCCTTTGAACTATAGAAAGTACAGTGAGAACAAGAAAACTGTGGAAGAGTAAGACGACGTTTAGACTTTAATTAGTCCAATGAACATAAGACACAGGAATTATGCAGTGTAAACAAACCCATGTATCTGAATAAGTTGATTTAATACGTTAATAGTGAAGCGTATTGCTTTTTAAAACATCAAATACACTCAAAGTATAAATTGGATGTCGTCTTCTATTCCACAGTTTTCTGATTCTCATTGTATAGTGGTGTTTGTTTTCAGAAATTATTTACTAACATAATAGTATAACACAGGTAGAACGAGTTCAGAAGACGTTTTGTTAGATTGTGTGGGGTTTATGGTTGTGTTTGTTTAAACATGAGATAAATCTACAATCTCTCTCTCGTCCTATCTATGTTTTCTTTGATTTTTCCCTAGTCCTATCTGTGTTTTCCTTGAACTTGCAATGTAAGAAAACAAATTTGATCCTACACACATTTTAAGTCTAATTAAATTAAGTTAAGATTTAATTGTTTTGCAACTTTCTACAAAAAAAATCTTTAAAAAAAAGATAATTTACATATTAATAGAATGATTTCTGATACTTTTACTTAGTATTGATCAATACTTTGTGTGAATTGTTAAACATGAATAAACTAATCTATTAATAATTGTCAGGTTGTGGTAAATGCCTTGGTTCAAGCTATTCCTAGTATATTCAACGTGTTGTTGGTTTGTATCATTTTCTGGTTAATATTTGCCATCATGGGGGTTCAGCTCTTCGCAGGCAAATATTATAAGGTAAAACATTATAATATTTGAATTATTAAAGGGGAGTGTCGGAAAAATTAACATTTAATGAGGTACATGCTTGATTCACAGCGATATCTTTTTAACCTCTGAGAGAGATTTAGTAGACATGATTGTTTTTCAATCTAAAAATTTATCATTTCTTATTCAATTTTAACATGCTATGTAGCAGACTCAGAGAAGAAGATTAGTGAAATTAATCTCTTTTTAAATAAGAAAAACAACGATATCTTCTTCAGTGTTACTTATGTAAAGATTTTAGGTGTGAATTGAGCATGTAACTTTTTAAAAGGAATGTTACGTTATGACTACAATCCCTTTAACACACTTTAATTTAAAGAAATCCTTCAATACGCATAGAAGTGTAATTGTTCATAAATCTATGAGATCCAAGAATATCTTAGCCAAGGTATTAGAACACACTAGATGTGACAGTAAATCAATATATGTTGTAAAACAAAAGAGGGAGAAGAGAAAACCCGTGAGAAAAAATCCTTGTTTTGAGCAAATTTGCGGGCTTTAAGGAACTGTTAAAGTAAAGTGAAAGTGAGTTAAGATTAAAGTCTAAAAATTTTTAATCCATATAACGTAAAATAGAGCTTTCGGACACAGTTTTAAATCAATTTCTCAAGACAGGGACATCAAACAGAACTAATATTGGTCGCAATCAACTTCTACATATACCCGTCCTTTCATTTTACCTAAAACAGTCGCTGAAATTAACTCAACGTTCAATAATATACAGTAGGACTCATAAAACTGTGGAATAGGAAGACGACCCAGATTAGGATTTTGAATAGTTCAAGAAGCATGAGCAGTTTTAAAATGCACAGACCTTTTTTATTCCTCTATAAGTTAATTTTCAAGCCACTTCTAAATTGAATTGCTTTTATCAACATCAAATTCGCAAATGAATATTGCCTTCCTATTACATAGTTTTATGGGTACAGCATACGTTTTGTAGTCAAATAAAACTAAATAATCGTTTTATGCAGAACTTTTCCCGTCTAGTGTAATTTTGATATCTTTGGATAATTGCCCTTCTAGTATAATTCCAATATCTTTGAATAATTGACCTTCTAGTGTAATTCTATCTTTCAATAATTGCCCTTCTATTGTAATTCTAATATCTTTGAATAATTGCCCTTCTAGTGTAATTCTAATATCTTTGAATAATTGCCCATCTAGAGTAAGTCTAATATCTTTGAATAATTGCCCTTATAGAGTAATCTTTGGATTAAAGCAATGATTTAATAGAACTAGGGAGAGAACAAAAAGTGTTTGTTTAAATTCAACTTTGACGTATTATAACATCTTTATAACTTTTTTTAAAACAAATCGGAATACCTTAACGAGGCCGAAATTATAGATTTTATTTTTTGCAAAAACTCATTTCCTATATTAATTTTCAAGTGGAAATTACTGATTTTATGTGTTGTTTGTTTACAATTTAACATTACCAAGAGCTGTCCTAATACGTCACAGAACAATGTAAACAACCCCTCTCTAAACTTAAATAAATATCGTTCTATTGTAATATCAAACTTAGATCTGATTTATTTTAATCTTTTCCTGTAAAATTATATATTTTCCTCCCCCATGTTTTCTGGAGTCAGATAACCCCGACAGCTAGGTATAAATCTAGTTTATGAGGTTGATTAAACCGGTTCTTACACCTTGTTTACTTTCAATATATTCTAAATGTTTTTATCAATATTCCTCAGGCTAAGTCTGGAATTTAGATTTGAGGATTTAGAACAAATGCAGTTGTCTGAATAGAGAATACAAAAGCTTTAAAATATTGCTTTTAAGCTTGATGTCGTCTTCCTTATTTTCTATCCTTGTAGTAAAATAGTTATATAAAAACATTTAAAAATTTGTATTTATATTTAAGTTTTAGGAAAAGTTATAATTTAACCTTTTAAGAGGTTGCGTGATAATTATACATTTAATATTTAATCTATATGCATAATGCATTATAGACAGTAGACACTGACATATATTCAATGTACGCATAGACATGCATACAAAGATTAATATTTTTAGTGTAGTTTACAAATTTACTAAATATTCAAATTATCTTGCATAAATCATTGTATTACATATTTATAATTACATTTACGACGTAATTGCTGGATTTTATATATATATATATATAAGCTTTATTATGTAAATATAATTTGACGGTACACTATTAATACAAACATATTATATAACTTTATTTTTAATGAAGAAGTTTGGCCGTGTTAAAAAAGAAGTGTCAAATAATACATATTAGAAATAAGACAAATAATAAAATCAATAATATACAATGTTATCTACAAAAGATGAGGCGCGCTTTAATGACGACATAAAACTCCTCAAACATATCGAACTGAAGATTGAACTATAATTTCTGCATTGAAAGGGACTGTAAGCGTAATTTTAAAATCTCCGATTTACCCTTGAAACCTTAATCTGATTAAAAGCGTGTAAGATATTGTCGTTTTTCTGACCCAAGAACTGATGAACTGTGATAACTTTTCCATTCCTTTTTATACGCAAGAAAGCGTAAGTCACTTCCACAGAGAGAAGAGAAGCTACAGCTGAAAATAAACAGATTAACTCCCTTTATATTATTCAAAAATTCACATTTCTATTAACCTTAATCCCGCTTTTATTGACATAGAACAAAGTAGGTATTATCATAAATAAGTTTAATCCTAAATTATTATTTCCTAACGCTATACTTACACAGTTTATAAAATCAAATCTTCACAAATGTAGTTGCTTCTAAGCATTTATTTACATATATAACGTGCCTCAGATATATAAATATATTTATATTAATTGTGAAAATTACAACAGTCAGGCTTGGTTTCCAAAACAGAAAGGAATTGAGTCTTTGCCACAAATTCAGTTTTTGTAAAACCTATATCTTTGCAACCTTATGATTTAAACCTTTAATATTTCAAACTTACATTATTTGATCTAATAGCATTCATAGTTTGAAATATTAAAGGTCTACGACTTTGGGTTGCAACGATATTGAAATTAGAAAAGCAGAGTTTGTGTCAAAAACTCAATTCCTTTCTTTAAAAGTCATGAAACTGATGCCTGTATTAGTGAGACCGGGCCACCTTTAAATTTCACCATGCCATGGACTTAGGTCTTACTTTGTCACTTCATTTTACGTTTACCCTATATTTGAAGATTTAAGTGACCAAAACTAATATTTTTAACTTCGGTTTTATAAACGAGAATTTTGCCAAAATACTATTAGTTGCTTTTATAGATGAATTAACTTTCATCTGGACTACAATAAATATTATAGATTCCCTAGACCAACATACTTTATACCCACTGATAATAACCCCCCCCTCTTAACCCTTTTATGTAATGTTTATTATTAATAAATCCTTCACATTTATCCATTAAATGTTCTCTAATTATTTAATGGTTCTGGTGAATCCAGGTACATTTAAACATGCTTAAACATTTCTTTCATTATGTCAAATTCTGTATTAGAATTAGAATTCTGTACGCTTAATCACTAATATTCTCACTATCAATCAAACTACGATTGGCACGGTAATCCAGACGTTGCAAGCTCTCACAGAAAAATCGATACATACATGTTTAAGGCTTTAAAAAGGTTAAAGAATTAAAATTAAAAGACAAGGTGTGCTTCAAAGTCGACCCAGTGTTGAAAATGTATGCAACTTTTTTGGATTTTTGTTTTTTGGATTTAGGGTATTCATTCCAAGCATAAATTGATTAAAAAAGAATATAATTTACAAAAAAAGGGAGAAACAATTCATAAAAAAGGAGAGAAGTTCAAGGTTAAGAATAAATTTCGCTTAGAAAAATGGCGATTTTTTCCCGCGATCGCCCAATCCTTAAACCTTTAGTTTTTCTCTTTCGTTCATCTAAATTTTTCTCAGTAAAATCTTTGTTTTTTGTTTAAAATAAATCTAGCTTCTAGCGCGTCGCGTCAAATATTTAGTAAATTTTACATTCTAATGAAAGAAATCTTATACTTTTAACTACTATTGAAGAAAACTAAACTAGAGAAGCTACGAGGTCAGAAAGTGGTACCAGTAGAGTCGCATACAGTTTACCTTTATCCTATCTCCTTGTGGAGCTTGGCGTGGTTCAGAAACGTAATTTACACGAACTGCGAATGTTAACTTTTCCCCTTTTTCCCAATATCATTGCAAGAAAGAATCCCGAGAGAGCAGTGATATACAGTTGGAAGGGTAATATATGTTTACTGTTTACAAATTATCCATCGGCATTCGATATTCAAGAATATATATTCAGAATACACTTCATAATATTCCCTTTATACTGTATTCACTTCATAATATAATATAGTACAGTACAGTACAGTACAGTACAGCACAGTACAGTACAGTACAGTACAGTACAGTACAGTACAGTACGGTACAGTACAGTACAGTACAGTACAGTACAGTACAGTACAGTACAGTACAGTACAGTACAGCTAAGCAAGGTGCAGTACAGTACAGTATAAAACAGTATCTTATTTTATAATGAAATTCAGTACATTAATGTGCATGTATTTGATGTAGTTCGGGTTTTATGGTCTTGTAAATAATGCTTTTCAATCAAATACCACGTTTTTATAAATTTATTTTTAGGTTGTACAGAAAACAAACTAGGATGATAGTCAAATCATTCAATGATATTCTATAATTCTTTTCCATTTAATAATCTGATTGCGGGGTCATTTCTCTAAAAATAGTCCCTCCACAATCCACATTCTCTAGGAGAAAAGATAAATTCTTCTATCATGGTAGAATAAGAAAACCAAATGAAAAGATTAAAGATTGTTTTTACAAATAGTTTTTTCAGAAGAAATCAAAACTTTCTATTTCATTGTATACCCTTCTTAATCTTA
The DNA here is from genome assembly GCF_000591075.1 of Eurytemora carolleeae. Taxonomy (NCBI): domain Eukaryota; kingdom Metazoa; phylum Arthropoda; class Copepoda; order Calanoida; family Temoridae; genus Eurytemora; species Eurytemora carolleeae. The sequence goes on from NW_019396052.1 coordinate 159,273, forward strand.
ACTTAATAGATATAATTACTTTAATGTTCAAATAACCACTTGTAGTCTTTACAATGTGTTCAACTGAGTATTTATTTTTATGTACTTTTTTGCTTAAAATTCAATTTCTGTACAATATACAAGTATACATGCATAATGTTTAGGTGTACATTTAGAATGTATAAGTGTACATAAAGATTGTATAAGTGTACATGAAGAATGTATAAGTGTACATGAAGATTGTATAAGCGTTCATAAAGAATGTATAAGTGTACATGAAGTTTGTATAGATTGTACATGAAGAATGTATAAATGTACATGAAGAATGTATAAGTGTACATGAAAAATGTATAGATCTACATAAATATTGTATAAGTGTACATGAAGAATGTATAGGTGTACATGAATAATGTATAAGTGTACATGTATCTAGTGCCTGGATGTGAACACGAAGGAACGAATGAGCCATGAGGTAGTTCCTGATGTACGAGCTTGTCTAGCTGAGAATAATACTGAATGGGTCAACTCACCCATTAACTTCGACAACGTAGCCGCAGCGTATATTTGCCTCTTCCAGACCGCAACATTCAAGGGTTGGGTTCCGATCATGAACGATGCGATAGATTCTAGAGATGTGAGTAGGACTAGGAGTAGAGGAGTTGATAAATAGATTCCTACCCTGCATGTTGTATACTATAGTAGAATAGACCTCTATAAATTTTATAGATAGTTTTAGAACCTTTTATAGGTCCTTGGATACACCGGAGTTATTCATTATATACAATTATCTAAATGGATAAATAAATATATCCAGCCATATTTACACCTTATATTGTATAGTGTCGAGATATAATAACCTTGGAGAGAGTGAACTATGAGATTACTCCTGATGTTAATGCCTGCCTGGAGGAGAACGGAACAGAATGGATCAATTCTCCAATTCACTTTGACAACGTACCAATGGCCTATCTCTCTCTCTTCCAAGTCGCTACCTTCAAGGGTTGGCTTGCGATTATGAATGACGCAATTGATTCTCGGGATAATGTGAGTGAGCGATGTGTTGAATTTTCTTTCTCTCTTCATACTCATGCACAGTTTCTCAATGCACTGATCTACACATAACAGGATTATTTCTCTGCAGGAGTTATTCACAGTTCTAGGTTTGCACATGGACCAGGATCCAGAGACAAGCTGGTCAGTGTTCCAAGATACCTGGAGAAAAGTGTGTGTGTTTTTTAATCTTTTATTGTCTAGTTACCCCACATGCATGTTTTTTTTAATCAAAAGCATTGTTTTTCATAATTTTTTTCTAATTACTTTTTATTTTTTATTTTTGTTTTGATTAGTGCGTAGACGAGGCGGGTCATCTCATGGATGCTGAGATAATACCTGACTTCGGCACTTGCATGCAATACAACCTCACGTGGGTCAACTCGGTCATGAACTTTGATCACGTGGCGAAGGCGTATCTCAGTCTGTTCGAGGTCGCCATATTCAAGGGCTGGACGGGGATAATGTACGATGCTGTGGATTCTAGAAGTGTAAGTTAAATCTTAAGAAGTCTTAAGTTTATGTCTACCTTTTAAACCCCTTACCCCTGAAAAAAATTTAATCACAAATGACGATTTTGCCAGAAAAACTGTAGATTCTAGGGAACACTGCCCCTTAGATCACCTACTTTCTATACCATTAAATTAAAATATAAATATGACGTCTTGTTTAATACAGATTTGCATGTTAAATTAGAAATAGTCTTGCGTTTTGTTTATGTTAAAAATAGAACTTTTTCACTAATCCACCATCTTAATTTTTATAAATATTTTGTCAGCTTTTTAAGGCTTTTTTAAAATACAAATTGTACGTACGTTAACTTTAAAAATTGACGTGTGACAAAATACAAACAAAAAACGGAAAAGGTGATGCAGGGGGAGCTGAGAGGGGATGAGAGGCTTTTATAAGAAGTATTGACGAGGAATGGAAAGAAAGATGAGAGGGGAATGGGAGAGGGATTGGAGAGGAGGGGTGGAATGGGTGAGGGATGAGAAGGAGAAATGGTAGAGGGATAGGAGGGGGGTTTGGATAAAGTGGTAACATCAGGGATAGTTTACAGACATATAGTTTACAGACATACAGTTTACAGACATACAGTTTCTATACATACAGTTTACAGAAATGTAGTTTACAGACATATAGTTTACAGACATACAGATTACAGACATACAGTTTACAGACATACAAATTACGGACACAAAAAAATTATAAAACAAGATTTTAAAATAAAATTTATCTAATAAGATTTGATATTAAGATTGGTCTTCAACCTATCCGTGAGATCAATATCTACATGTACATCTACTTCGTGTTCTTCATCGTGTTCGGGTCCTTCTTCACCCTCAACCTGTTCATTGGGGTCATCATTGACAACTTTAACGAGCAGAAGAAGAAGATAAGTATCTAACTTTTCGAAAAAAAGTACTATTAAAAAAAAATTCTTTTTAAAGAATATCTAGTGTAAATTTTTTTTTTTTGGTAAAAATTTTTTTGGGTTTCATATGTTAAATGTCGTTTTTTTCATTTATTAAATGTCGTCTTGACTATTTTTCGATGGATTTTATATGAGTATTCAATTAAAAAACTAATTATCTGCAGCATTCCATTATCAGTAGGTTGGAAAAAACATTTATAGATTCTTTTGGTTTCCCCGAAGTTCTGGGTTAAACTGTTCAATTAAGTTTACACAGCTTGCTCTTATGATGACACATCAAGATTCATACTTGTTTGAGAGTCAATAAACGTGAGATATTCTATTTTGTATCATATTTAGGTTGAGCAAGTATACATGAATTTACATACTTTAAATATTACCAATATATTTCAGACTTTAAATCTTCTGCTTACTGTTGTACTGCTTATTTTTATTTAGTTTAACTGAAAGTTTGCAAAACATATCTTATATTTTATTATCATACTGCAATATCACGCACTGCACAATAACACTGATCTTACCTCGGATTATACAGATAAAGATGTCGCAGATGCATTCCTTCTGGATTCAGATGTCAGTGAACCTTCACTTTCAAACCCATTTTCATATATTTCGTAATTTTAATTTTCAAATTTTTTTGTTGGGCTTTACCTTTTAAAGGATCAAACTTAAAGTTGAAAGGATTAAGGTTTTCTTGAGTTTATGCCAATATAGCCCGTCCAGACAGTTCTTAAACTCTGTATGATCTCAAAAGAGTAGATTGTAAACATGCACCCACAGTTAAAGCCAATCAGTAAGACTTTCTTGTCGTCTTTATTTTAGTTAGAAATGCCGCTAAGTATTCTATATTTTGAAAATGTTATTTCTCATAAATCTCTAAAACTGAAGTTTTCAGAGATTTAACTAACAGTTACAAATTAGAAACTCCTTTCGGCACTTATAATTAAAATAAAGAGAGTAGAAGGTTATTAATGTATGGTGGCAAGGTTTAAATCTGTAATTTACCAAAAAGTCCTCTAATCTTCATCCGAATTTGCACGACTGAAGTATTTACTATAATTTGATAAATAATTCGATGACAACAGCTGATGTCTTATCTGTATAATCTGTGGCTGAACACTCCAATTATGAAATCTGGTACAGGGTACCATGAGTACCATACCAAACATAACAGTTTAAAGATGGCTTTAAGGTCGTCGTTGAGTTTTAAAATACTGAGCTCCATTCACTCGTCATTGTACGTTTATATGTATAATTCTTTTATCAATAATCTGTAAATTCTCGTAGTTCTGGGTCTGACATTCAAGATTGTAAAATAGGTTAACGATTGAATGCCGCAATTTCTTTCAAATATCAAAGACGATCTTCATGTTGTCACTTAACTGTCATGTTTCGTGGGACAGCCTGAACAATTCAGAGGAAGAATTGACTATTACTTTGAAACACTACCCAGTAAACCAGATCACATCGCCTCAGCGTCTATTCCACGTTACCTTTGCAACCTTGACGTGGATATATCGGCGTAAATTATTATGTTTAACCTCTTATCGACGTGGGATCGCACTATATTTGTGTTGTTGTAACAACGTCGCACTAGAAAACGTTGTATCGACATTGTTCTCAACGTTGTCATAATTCTTGAAATTTCCTGACCTTTTAAATTTTCAACGTTGAAATTACCAAACAGGAAGTTGAATCGAAATATCAACCCCGTGTATAATCTTTGTGCGACTCAATTTCAAACATGTATCAACTTCAGGTCAACCTTATTGCGACCGGAAATCGACCTCTAATGAACTATAGATTAACCTTACTTGTACTTGCCATGTCAAAATACAGAGATACAGCTCAATATTTCCCGATATTGAAAGTATTTGGACTGTGCAAGTACAAATTAAAATAGTCAGTGCATTTCAAGCCTAATTTAATCATTCACTTTGTCAATAATAATATATTTTGTTTTCAATAAATAAGATAGATAAAAAAGCTCTGTAAAGTAAGAAATAATGCTACTTGAAATATTAAAGATAAACTACAGTTTAAGACCCGTAAAATTGGTGAATATTAAGACAACATTTTAGCTATCATCTGCATATTTAATGTTGTTATAAATTAAAAAAAGAAATTTGATCAATATAAAAAAATACTGATTTCATACATTCATTAAACGATATATGTTCTACATATTTTTATTATAACTTTTTCGAATTAATGGTTTTTTATAAAGGATCAAAAAAACAATTCACTTTAGGGAAAACCAGATAAACTGTGGACTCGGAAGATTAACTTATTAAGTGAAATGATGTGCACACTGTACCATAATTGTGTTTAATGTTCTTTGGATTATTACAACGTGGTAATCATCTAGTCAATTACGGACGTAAATAAGACGTTAGAACCACGTTGAAATGATCTATACAAATGACGTCATATATGATTTAAGTCTCGACGTTGAGCTGATATGTAGTTTTCCATAGTCGACAAAATTTTGGAATTGTTTCGACCAGATTCGATGTCAACTCAAAGTGGAAAAAACGCCTAAATGGCGACCATGTCGTTATGCGACGTGATCTGGGTTACTGGGAATACAGTGGTCATCGGAATTAAGTAGAATAAGTAGATTGCAGACTTGGTGTAACCCTTTTTAAATTCGTCGTTATATTCTAATTTGATTTGGGACTACTGTATGCTTTTTAGATAAATTCAACACCGCTTCATTACTAATTTGTTTTATTTATAAGGCCGAGATGTTGGTAGGTTTAATAGCTAAGCATTTATCCTATTCTTCCTTTTATTCTTCAATTTCCAGTATATATGTGTATACTAGGTGGTCAAAGGGTTACCCGGAGCTGAAACAAAATAAACCAGAAATCTTCAAAGATTGGGTTTCACAAAATATAAAGATATAGTTTTCCTTCTCACGGCTTGTTTACAGTTTTTGTGGGAGGATTGTTAACATTGCAGTACACACAAATCTGTGAAGCTTTTTAGTAAAAATAAATCTTGGGTCCAGGTAATACTTGAAACAGTAAATATTGTTTTTCTTTTTTTAAACTTTTTGACAAATTAATTTTGGAACTCGAGCAATGGGTAACCCTCGGACTATATTTTTATATTCTTCTCCTTATATTGTACCTAGCAGTCGGAGCAAAGAAAGGCTTATTAAACTATATTCATCTCACAACGTGGAAATTATCATGTTTTTCTTCGCTCTTTAATCCATTTTTATCTCAGTTTTTTGAAATTCAATATTTAAAAATAGACATCTGTATTAACCCAAACCCCAAACCTCGAAACCTGAATCTGAAACAGGAAGCTGAACCTGGATCAAGAACCTGAACCTGGATTAGGAACCAGAACCAGGATCAGGAACCTGAACCTGTATTGGGAACCTGAACCTGGATCAGAAACCAGAACCAGGATCAGGAACCTGAACCTGTATCAGGAACCTGAACCTGTATCAGGAACCTGAACCTGGATTAGGAACCAGAACCAGGATCAGGAACCTGAACCTGGATCAGGAGCCAGAACCAGGATCAGGAACCTGAACAATGATCAGAAACCTAAACATAGATTTGGAGATGTCCGGCTCTTAAAAACCTGGAACCTGGAACCTGGACCCAGGATAAAAGAACTCCATATTAATGCATGCTAATATATTCTTTTATAAAAAAGACTGTAGATATTATACAGAATCGAATGTATTATTTGTACCTATTATACTTTACATTAGAAACATTCCCTTGGAGACTTTTCTTCAATACCTGCCTTGGGTAACAGGCAAAAGAGAGTAGCAGAATGGAGTAACATGAGGGAGTAGCAGGATGGAAGCAGGAGAAAGGGAGCAAGGAGCAGCAGGAGAAAGGAAGCAAGGAGTAGCAGGAGGGAGTAGCAGAAGAAAGGAAGCAAGGCGTAGGGGGCAATGAGTATGGAGTAAGGGGTAAGGAGAGGATATAAAGGAATAGGAAGCAGGGAGTAAGGAGTATAAATCAGGGAGTAGATAGAAGGGAATAGGGTTTTAGGGGAAGGGGTAAGGAGTAGTTATAAGAAAGCAGTGAGCAGGAAGTAGAGAGCAGGAAAAAATGAGCTGGGAGAAATGAAAAGGGAGAAGGGGGCAGACAACAGGGAGAAGGTATCCGGAAATTTGGAGGTTTATGGTTGTGAAGCAGGGAGTAGGGGGAGAAGAAGGCAAGGGCCAGAGAGTGTGGAGAAAGAAAATCTCAATTGATCCTTTTATTTGTTAAAATGATTCTACTAATACTGATTAGTTGAAAGAGTGCTCTCGACAATTCACAACGGGAACCCCTTCAACTTAAAGAAATTATGGTGGTTGCAATTTAAAATAATCTTCGATATTGAGCTCTTTTACCGTTGAAAATTAAGGTTTTGCATATATTACTTGATATTACTTAAAAATCATGACGTTGTGAACTGCTCATGACATCTCATTAAAGTAGAGACCAACTTATTTACGTTAACAATCCCATACATTTGTGTAATTAACTGTATCAAAAAGGAAAATTTAGCAATTGGAAGTGCAAGTAAATTTCAAGAGATAGTTTTGGGTCAAATGTTTGTTCTGAACAAATTTTCCCTGAATTGCATCTAAAGTTTTAAATCTTCCTTGTCAAGCATCTGCATCCAACCTTATATAATCTTATCTGAAACCTACACTCTACAAGGTGTCCCAATATATATGGAAGTGGCGAATTTTACATATTTATTAAGTTCAATCAACGATTAATGAAATTTGAGTTTAGGCAAATGGGATTTGGCTTTTTTGTATCTGCAGAATAAGAACGAAGATCATGAATATTTATTCTAGATGGTTTGATAAATAATTTTATAGAAATCCCATTTTCACCGCAAATAAACTTTAAACTCTCCACAAAGTATTTTTCTAATCTCTACATCGTTGCGTGTTAAAAATATCCAAAATATAAATAATGCAAAGATATTTAGACTAAAATTTGGAGAAGACATGAAAAACAAAGTTTATATTGAACCCATCAATTATTGATTGATTTGCTTATGTAATGCCGCGTAATAAAGAGACGACTTCTTATTATCATTATTCCATTTCCACATAGATTGGAACTACCTGTATGTATAAAGATGGTTTGTGAGTACAAGTATGTTTACTCCCAACCTTTCTTTTTTACTGGATCCTTTAGATCCGTCCCATGGATCCTTTAGAGATCTGTAGATCTGCCCTGCAGTACACTTAATCTTATTTGTTTTTGTTTACGCAGGAGGATCTCTGGAAATGTTTATGACTGAGGATCAGAAAAAATACTACGCTGCGATGAAAAAAATGGGAAAGAAAAAACCGGTCAAAGCAATTCCTAGGCCAAGGGTAAAAAATTTTAAAATAATATTTTTTAGAATTTTTTTAACGATAGATGCCATGCTTTTTATGTGCAGTTTTTTCTTTGAATTGCTTCTCTCAGAGATTTTAATTGTTCTTCCCGAACTTTTTTAGTTATTCGAGGCTGCACATAGTATTCTAGTTTTATTTATTAATTAGGTTTGTCTCGTACCATTCATTAAGGAAACTATAGTCAAAGAAACTTTTCGTTTTTATTTTTTGTGTTAATCCTTTTTTTCTTTAGTGGAGACCTCAGGCAATTATATTCGGGATAGTGACGAACAAGAAGTTCGACATGATTATCATGATGTTCATCGGTCTGAACATGTTGACGATGACCCTGGACCACTACGGGCAGTCCGACATGTGGAACTTCGCCCTGGACAACCTCAACCTTGGATTTATCTGCATCTTCACGACGGAGTGCGTACTCAAGATATTTGCTCTCCGGCAACATTATTTCACTGAACCGTGGAATGTGTTCGACTTTGTAGTCGTTATTCTCTCAATACTTGGTAAATATATTCATCAATCTTCCTGATCTAGAACTTTTACTATCTTCCCCCCCCCCCCATCACCGGGGACAATACCCCCTCTCCTCCACCCTCACCGGGGGACAATACCCCTTTTCCGTTTCTATCTATAAAGTATATTGTCGAGTGTGTATGCTTACATAGATTGATTGTTTAGGTATCCTACTGAGTGACCTCATAGAGAAATATTTCGTATCCCCAACTCTGCTCCGGGTGGTTCGAGTAGCTAAGATAGGACGAGTTCTCCGACTGGTGAAGGGAGCTCGCGGGATCCGAACCTTGCTCTTTGCCCTCGCCATGTCAATGCCTGCACTCTTCAATATCTGTCTTCTCCTCTTCCTTGTGATGTTTATCTTCGCAATCTTCGGGATGAGTTTCTTCATGAATGTGAAGCTACGAGGAACTCTGGACGAGGTTTACAACTTTAGAACCTTTGGTCAGAGCATGATCTTACTCTTCCAGATGTCAACCTCTGCAGGATGGGACGGAGTTCTTAATGGGATCATGAACGAGGAAGATTGTGAACCAGGTAGGATTATGAAGTATGTAGGATTAGGAACCACGTAGGATTGTGAACTAGGTATGATTATGATTTAGGTATGATTAGAACTAGGTAGGATTATGAACAAGGTAGAATTATGAATATGGTACAGTGAAACCCTTAATAACGAATACATCGGAAGAATTTATCAAATTTTCAATGAGTTTTATACTTTATTTCGTAAATTTCAGTATTTGCGAAAATAAATAAATAGCCATGAATATGCGGGAACAGTTTTAAAGAGTTACATATAATCATTTAATTAAAAAACTAAATATCTGCAACATTCCATTATCAGAAAGTGAAGAATACGACATTTGATGAATTCTTTCGATGTATTCGTTATTAAGGGTTTCACAGTAGGATAATTAACAAGTTAGGATTATTAATTAAAAAACATAAAATTCGCTTCTATCCTTCCAAACTTGCTCTATACAACTGCTCTTTGTGAAGTTATCCATAGCTTTCTCTGATAGAATAAGAGATAAGCCTTGCGTTCGTTCAAAATTTTGTTCATTTAAGAACTTCTTAACTTACTGCTCCCATTATCACCATACCGCACATGCAGCATGTATTTTGACATAAACGTTACGTTTTTCTTTATGAATGCTTATCAAGTTTCTTCCCAGAGAGTTTGCTTTAAAACAAAATCAAAAATGTAAACTATAAATTAAGGAGGCAAAAACAAATGGAATCATTGTTCTGTCAGAGTTCAAAGAAATTTAGTCTTTGCCACAAACTTTGATGTTCTAATTACTATTTCTTTGAAACGTATTGTTTGCAGACCTTATATATTTTAAACTATGAGTTGTGTTAGATCGAGTAATCTAAGATTGATTTTCAAAATCATTAGGCTGCAAAGATATAGAGATTATAACGTTTGTGACAAAAACTCAATTCCTTAGCAAAGTTTCATAATATTCACAGTTTCACAGAATACAATTTTGAAATTTGTTAAAATTCTAAAAAAATTGGACGATTGAAAGACAAATCTAGTATGCAACTTTTTTATTAGTTGGACACTTCAATGTATTCTTATGCTGGTATTTCATCTGTATAATCTTTGGCCCCAAGGACCAAGTTAGTGTTCCATCTGGCTAGTCTGTGGCCCCAAGTACCTAGTTTGTGTCCTATCTGTCTTGTATGTGGCCCCAAGGACCTAGTTGGTGTCCTATCTTTCTAGTCTGTGGCCCCAAGGACCTAATTGGTGTCCCATCTGTCTAGTCTGTGGCCCCAAGGACCTAGTTGGTGTCCCTTCTGTCTAGGCTGTGGCCCCAATGACCTAGTTGGTGTCCCATCTGTCTAGTCTGTGGCCCCAAGGACCTAGTTGAAGTCCAATCTGTCTAGTCTGGGGCCCAAAGGACCTAGTTGATGTCCAATCTGTCTAGTCTGTGGCCCCAAGGCCCTGGTTGGTGTCCTTTCTGTCTAGTCTGTGGCCCCGAGGACCAATGTTCTTGTTATCAATAGTAAAATGATCCAATTATATTCTGTAATATATCCATTCCTGGCCAATATTACAATAGATTATAGGAATATATATCTATATATATAAAATCACTCCCACTCCCCCCCCCCCACCTCTTTCCTCTCATCATTAAAGAAACACAGGCGGATAAATATATTACTTAATTGATTTCGCTACCTAGGAAAGTTATGCATTACATTTCAAGACCGGATCGACTTTGAAGTGTCGCAATGCTTTAGTCTTTAGTTTGACCAGGACCTTACTAACTCATGCATACATTTTTCTAGCTCTAGACATTTAGATTTTAGAGCTATTACGAACATTTTTTCTAGTTTAAGAAAAAATTCTGGTAAAAATAGTTTCTATCAGGATTACAGAATAAAAAAGTAAACGACAACATCTTGCGAAATCTATTTAAAAACATCGAATATATATTTCAACAGATGTTTTGATTTTTTTTTCGTTTGTTAGAATGATTTTTCTTTAAAAAGCAATCAAATATTGCTAAAAATGCGACAAAACTTTATGAAAAAGTATAAAAATGGAATTTGAACCAGACAAAAAGACTGAATTTTCTAAACTGCTGAATCTGACAATAACGAATTTGATTCCTGAGTTTTAAACTGAAGTGAAAGATTTATTGAATTTGTTGTAGAGGATGGGGGGGGGGGGGGTTGGGGGGGAATGTTAGGGGGGTTGAAACCATAAAGAGAAAGAAAAAGAAGAATTAAATGCAAATCTTTACTCACAGTTAACAAAGATCAGACAAGAGAAAGTAGTTATGTAAATACCTTACTCTCAATTAAAAAAATTCCTATTCCTCTTAAACCCAACAAAAAATTCACGAACTTTGAAAATTTAATCTTTTGAGAAATTAATCTTTTTAAAGCAGTTTTATGTAGATATATAATTTAATCAAGGATGATTCTAAAAACAATTGTCGAGTTACATGTAATTTCAAGATAATATACTATTTAAACCTGTCAAAAGTTTGAAAGTTTACCCTCGGTGATAACTTAATGAGGTTCGGTTTATCAAGAATAATCTGTATCTAGACTAAAGTTTTAATTGAGCCGTTAAGGCGAGATTTACTTGGGTTTATGTTTTTCAAACTGAATTCGGAAATTTTGAGTGGTGTGAGAGTTAATATTGAACGCTTAAACTCGAAGTTTCCTTAATTTAAGTTGTCTCCTGCAGGGTATGATCACCACAGGATATGGAAGAGGAATAAGATTAATCCTTAGATCTGCATAAGATGGAGACCATTGCTTGATCCCAAGATTCCACAACAAATATAAAAACTACATTTCAGCAACTTTCTATGGTAGTCTATGTTCTTAATCCACAAATATCTAAGTTCAGAACATTTTTCCAGTCAGGNTTGCATGGTTTGAAATATTGTAAAATTAAATTGATGTTTAATTTCCGGCCAAAATAAAATCATGTTCAAACTCAGACTGCATAAAACATAATTTATTTTATAAAAACAGAATAGTTTTGTATAAGACCACGTTGGATAGAGTTCAAAAGTTCAGAGAACCCTAGGTCATTTCCAGTATAAAGTGGAATAAAAGCCTTCATCCTCCAAGCTGTCTGGACTCTGGCTTTTGGAGCAATACTTTTGTAAAACCCAAAAATCTATATATTCATATATATAGTAGGTTCATGCCTCTTTGAACAACTTAATACAAGATATTAAGCAGACTTTTTTCTAACATGTATATAAAACCTGCCATTCACACAATCAGATTCTGTTATCAATGAATAGCAGATACATTCCAAAAATTAAACAATCTTTTTTTTTGCAACATGTATCTACATTGTACAAAGTTATTAGTAAGTTATTTGCAGAATATGATAAATAAAACGTGCATACATCACTAGAATGACCAGAAGAAGTTGTATTATTACCCTTTAATGCCAAAATATTTGAGTGTATTGGCTGGAGTGTTGAACTGGAGTAAAAGCAATATATCTTGTAGGGCCTGGTCCAAGGGATCTATCCTGGGTCTCTGCAAATCTTACAAATCAATCAATACAGTCCAACAAATTCTCTTTTTCATATTTGAGATCAGGTTTGGGAGCCAGGTCTTATCCGGACAGAGGCAGGTTCACCAAATAAAAATATCGTCAAGGATTAGAAATTGAGTGCTCAAAAGATACGATAGATGGGGGGGGGGGATTGCTGAATTTTGTAATGGGATGATCATTGGTCAGTATTACTTTCATCAGGGAGATGGGATCGGAGAAATCGTTTCTGAGTAGATGGGCTCGTTCGCGTGTAAACGCTTGAGGAAGGCTCTGTGGAGGAAAAAACAAGATTTATGATCGATAGGGAAAAGGGCCAACATACTTGACATAAGTTTAGATGGTTTCATGTCGCCAAACTAGGGCAGGTTGGATATAGCATCATACCTCTGGAAATCATCAAGGGCGAACAGGTTGAAGGATGAAACACAGTAGTAGAACTTCGTAGAACTCGCAATCACTTCCTTGAGAGCAAACTGGGTTTGGGTTTGGATGAACCAGGCTTTCGCTAAATCAGGCCAAAACGCAGGCACTTTAACGAACACCATGTTCAACAAATCCAAAAAATATCACTTCTAGGCATTATCACTGAGCGTGTAGCTTTAAAAGTCTTTAGCGGAAAACAGCCCTTCTTGAGCTATAGATAGCTAAACTCGGGGTCACCAATTTGGCCACGCCCAATAATCACAAAGATAATGACTAAAGTTTATTAAACTAATTTTAAAAACTATATCTTATATTTTAAACAACGAGAAAAATATCTGAGTTGGAATCTCGCCGCTACGTCCAGTTCTGTTTAAGATCACTGCAGATCGTCTTCCGCCACATTTGCATCATTTGTGGAAAAAGAAATTATCTTAAACCACTTAAGGATATCCTCAACTCTAGAAAAATCCTCAAACTCTTTGGTTCTAGTCCAAAATCATTAAGGTCCACAATTATCAGATTTCAACCTAAAATTATCATAATTCGGTTTACAACTCTGTATCGGCCTATTCCAATTTTCTCCTGTTTCGGTCCATAACTCTTCATGCCTCCTAGTCCACAATTCATAACATAAATCCCATCCATCAAATCAAATCATAAAATTTTCTGCAGTAAACATTTTAACAAATTAAAAAAAAATAAAAAGATAAAAATAAAGATATAATTTAGATTACTGCAGAGTGGCCTATATAGCCCAAATCTGTTTTCACAAAGCTCCACTGGAATTATATTCTTAATTTTAAAACGAATTAAAGACATAACTTCAATTGCTGTACCCATATTCGAAGTTTAGTATTGGGAGGGAAATAGACCAAAGAACCTGGAAATCACTTCTATTTTTTTTTTTATAAAGTTTTAATTCTGTTTTAAAATTAAATTACTAATTGTTTGTTTTTTGTATAAAAATAAAGTAAAACTATAGGTTTTTTCAATTTTGCGGAGAAAATTCTAAAACTAACTTACACTGTAAATAAAGATTAGACTAAAAAACTTTTTAACTTTTCTTTTAATCTGAATAAATTATTTCAGCGAACCAAGAGACAGGATACGCTGGAAACTGCGGGAATGCTGCCGTTGCAATCTCCTTCCTGCTGACCTACCTTGTCATATCCTTCCTCATCGTCATCAACATGTACATTGCGGTCATCCTGGAAAACTACAGTCAGGCAACAGAGGATGTTACGGTAAAATACACTGTTAAAAATATTTTTATTACCGAAATAATTAAGAAAAACGAACATTTTAGTCGAATTTTGCAAACACTTTTTGTTTATTTAAAGTAAAAGAAATTGAGTCTTTGCCACAAACTCTGATTTTCTAATCCATATATCTGAGCAACCCAATGTCGTAAACCTTAGATATTTCAAACTTTGAATTTTGTTAGATCAAATCATCCAGGTTTGAAATGTGAAAGGTTTACATCATCAGGTTGCAAATAAATTCTGTTATAAAATTCTAGTTTAAAATTTTCGTAATTCTGGATATTTAAATTTTTTGGGGGGGGTTGGTTGGTTATTGTTATGCAATATGTCCCACTAAACATGACAATTGTATTAATAATAATAATTATTATTATTCAATTCAATTTTTACGAACAGTTTATGTATAAGATATGCCTAAGTACTTGTTGTGTTTTGTAGTACACAATACGCATTGTGGTGTCAATCCAAAAAGGATGTAAAATTAACGTTTCTAGTTAAAAAAAATTAGTCATTTTCGAATATTTTTCAGATTTTTTTCAAATTTTCATTTGAAACTTTTTTTGTAGAAAATAAATGAAAAAAGACAAAATTGACATGAATATTGTATAATACAAGGGACATTAGTTCCAAAACTAAGACTAGGCCCATTTCTAACACTGAGTGTTAGAAATGGGCATAAATTGAAAGACTGGGTTTTTAGGATCCCAGCCCATATCGAGAGTAAAAGTCGATAATAAAATCTATAGTTGATTTAATTTCCTGCATTTTAAATAAACAATTTTCCGGATTTCTAGTTAAATCAACAAAATAATATTTAAATTTTTATTTCCCGATGCTTTAATGATTTTTAAATTATAAAAGATCTGTATTTTTTGTTCTATATTTTGATTATATTTTACCCTTTCAAAAAATCTTGTTTTGTTACGCAAGTGCGAAAATGCATGAAATTTGACATTGATATGTATTCGAGTAATTCCCATAAAACCAGAATATGTTCCGAAAACGCGACATATTACGGATATATTCGAAATGAAAACCAATGTCATTAAAAAGTAATTCTCACACCTTATTATTAGTTTAAAGTTGACATTTCTTGTTTCAATAACTAGTTTTAGCCATTAATATTAAATGCATTGAATAGTTTTGTTCAACTCGTCTTGAATTTAAAGATATATACGCTTGAAAAAGATAACTTTGCAGAGTTTGCCCATTTCTAACACTCAAGTGTTAGAAATGGGCCAAGCGTTAATTTTGTAACTGATTTCCCCTGTAATAGGAATAATCCGTTGTGAGTTACTATCACCGCTTTAACGACATTTTATCCTTTTTTTCTAATCATATAATCTTCAATTAATTAGTATATTTGGAGCTCTAATTTAGTTCTATATTTGTATTTTCTGAACTGAGAGTGTGTAAAATGAGTTTTCAACCAGATTGAATTAAATGATTAACTAAGTGGATGGCAAAAGGGGGAACTTAATTTAGGGGTGGAGCCTATTAAAAAAAGTATCTTTTCCCTTTTCATTTTCAGTACAAAATATATCGTCTTTTTGAGACTAATGCAAAATCTGTCAAAAATATTTGAGTTTGGCTTTTCTGAAGTTATTAAAATGATATTGAAAACCTTGCCTCAAACTCCAATTCTAACATCCCTATATCTTTGCAATCTAAAGGTGTTTAAATTCAGGATTTTGATCATTTATTTTACATCAATGCAACTTTCCATAAAGTTGAGATTAGATTAGACATTTCAAGTATGGGAAGAGTAATCAATTCATGTAGAGACTTATTTTCTCATGTTTACTTGTTTATCTGTTACAGGAAGGATTGACTGGAGATGATTATGATATGTACTATGAGATCTGGCAACAGTTTGATCCCGAGGGTAGTCAATATATCAGATATTCTCAACTATCAGACTTCCTGGATGTTTTAGAACCTCCTCTGCAGATCCATAAACCAAACAAGTTTAAGATTATATCCATGGATATTCCAATATGTCGGGGGGATCTATGTTTCTGTGTAGATGTCCTTGATGCGCTCACAAAAGATTTCTTTGCCCGGAAAGGAAATCCTGTTGAGGAGACAGCAGAGCTCGGTGAAGTGACTGCTCAGACAGACAGACCGGGATACGAACCTATCTCCAGTACACTCTGGAGACAGAGGGAGGAATACTGCGCCAGAATGATTCAATCCGTGTGGAGAAAACAGTTTAAATTTACCGCGAATTTGATTCCGTCGAGGAATTATAATTACGGGTTGAACGGAAACTCAAAAGTGATTATTGAAGTGACGGAACGTTTAGAACGGAATATGTCCCGAGGAACGGAAACTTCGGAGCGGAAAGTTTCCGCTGAACCAATGATTCCGACAGATTTAAAACGTGATAAAGATGGGAGTGAAAAAAACGATATTGAAACAATTGTGACCGTTGAGTCTGAAAGATAGCTGAAGTATTAATTCCGAAAAAAAACCTCATAGTCCGGTGACATATCAATCCTTAGAAAATAATTGTACTCAAAAACCTACTTTCACCGCGCATTTACAGTAGACAGATAAACCTATCTATATATCCTATCTATAGAATTAGTGTTACAAAGACGATATATCCGAAACATTTTTGCCTTGTGATTTGAGAAGTAAAAATCCAGAAAATTAAGGAATAAATATGTCCTTCACCAAAACAATATATTTAACAGTAAAAAAAAGGATTTTACAGGTTTAAAAAATTTAACTAAAATGTTGAATTGATTTCAGATGTACATGTGATTGTGCATGCTGAAGTACATGTTGTACATATATGTACAACAACCAAAACTTTACAGTGTAGAGTGTAAAACTAACCTAACCATTAATGTACATAATATTCAATTTACATAATTCATGGCAATAATTGTTACAGCTGACCTGTGTCCAGCAAAATTTATCTTTAAGTTTGAGAATATTTTTATAAATTATATCTAAAATTTATCTGGTTGATAGTTATAGAGCAGATTTTATTGTGTAAATTATATCAAAATTATTGTTAGTCAAAAACATGAAATTTAGAAGTTAAATTTTTTTCTGAAAAATTGTTTTAACAAAAAAAAGTAGTTTTTCTGAGAGCTACGTACATAGCTGTACATTTGACCTTACATACAGCACATGCGTTATGTCAAAGTTCTGATAAGAAATTTTGTAAAATTTATAAGTAATTTGTGCACTCATGAATATGTGAAATAAGCTAGTTATATATTGGGTGAAGGTTAAACTTACTGTTAGAATTCTGAAACCTGGTCTCTCACACGATACAGCAAATATGTTAGAACATATATACAACATATTTGGTGAAAAATGTTGTATTGTCATTTACATTTAGAATAAAACATCTGATTATCAGTGTCCCAACTGAAACTTAATCTGTCGTTTTTATTTTAACTTTACAAACTTTATGCTATACAGTACAACTACTGAAATTTACCATGTACAGTTCAGTAATAATAATACCACAAAAAAACTCAATTTAAATTAACGATTTAATTTATTTTTGAAAATATTTAAAAACTAAATTAATCGGGATGAATATGTTTGGAACTATAACATTGTATTGTTATTGTTAGAAATTCAAATGTCAACACAAAGTTTTTGTGTGTTAGACAAGTTTCAGAATTCTAAGATACAGGGTTACCCAAAAAAGATGAGACTTCAGAGACGACTGTACTGAATTCATATTGCCTGTTTCCTTACATTCAAGAATCAAGATTCCCTGTTTCTTTCTTTGCCAAATAATTGAATAAGCCATGAAAAGACTATATATTGAATTAGAAGAAGTCTTAATTATCAAATCAATGATGTTTCAAGTCGTCTTTACAGTCTCATTCCATGTTGGTAATTCTTGTTTTTTAAGCGTGTATCCGTGTAACATTGGAATATGAGTAAACTTTATTGCGTACACTTATTTTCCAATATACACAATCATACCTTGAATTTTCATTTTGTTCCTTCCCTTTTAAATTCAAAGGAATTGAATCTATGCCACAAAATCTAATTTTATCTTTGTAAACTCAATGTCTTAGATTATGTTAGATCATTTAATCTAAGTTTAAAATATCAAAGGTTTATACCGTCAGCTTACAAAGATAAAGGGATAAAAATCTGAGTTTGCGGCAAAGACTCGATTCCTTTGTTGCACAAAAGGGAATGATGAAGAAATGTTTTTATTTATCATGAAAGTATTCATTGACAGTGTTGAATACTTACCTCGTGTTCGAGTTATGCTATCACACTTTATAACAAGATGTAACGTGATATCCCTCATTTATCAAAGACAAACTAACAAGCATACATCTAATTTAAAAAAAATCAAAAATAACCCCCCACCCCACCCCCGCCTACTTTTTCCTGACTCTTCAATCTAACATATTCGTCCCTTTATGTTCATGATTTTATACCAACATTATTTGGCAAAAATAGAAAATAAATTTAATCAAGAAGACTTTTATAAGAAAAATTTTTAAAATTGACACAATTTATTTTATAGTTTACATATGTATATGTACATAGTCCCCCCATAATAATGGTATTTTGTAAAGATCCTAACATGAAATATACTGGAAACATGGTGATTATTAATATTTTATTGATCAACAGGAGAAAATAAACAAGCAGAGATTACTACTTTACATATTTAAATTTAAATCGTTGATTTCAAGAATTGAACCAGCGGTAGCTGGTTCACCGACCTAACTCAAATTTATTAAATTCGTTCACTGTTTCTATCTTTGGTTTATTATCAAAAATTCTTACCTTGGTACACTGAACTCTGTAGATTCCTGTTTTTAATGTTATTTGTAAAAAAAACTAGAATTTATGTTTTTAAAAGTGTTTCTCAGTTTCTATACAAATAATCAACTCCATTTTCTTAACAGAAAATTTTGAACTCAGGGGTTGAAAACTCTTCATGGACAAGATTCGAAATCTGGAACTTGCATTGGCTGATTTTGAAGGAAATTAAAAGACTGAAGAATCGAGTTAAGTGTATCCCCTAAAGGGGGGGGGGGCAGATATTGATAAGCGCTTTAGGAATGGATCAGATCACTCTGAAATGTTAACGCTACTCTTAGACTCAAGTTATTTAGTGAGTTACTAGTAAAAAATTCTTTGTAACTACATCATATACGCTTAATTCTTTCTATAATGTCGTCTTCCTATTCTACAGTTTTCTGGTTCTCACTGAATACGCAAGTTCCAGTCTAATGTAGAGTACTTGTTTTTTTGCCGTTGTAACATGTATTGTTCTATCTATTTCCAATATATCATTTCTGCACTCAATTCTTAAGTATATATTTTTTGTCTATTAATTATAGTAAATACAAGGTGTTTTCGACCAAAACCAGAGAAATAGCACTTCACACTTGCTTTTGAACGCACTGAGGATTGGATTAAATGGCCAGAGCAGGAAACTCTTTTATTGGATACCTTCATCCCGTTGCTTAAAATCGATATCCACTGTGGACACTTTTGATTTTCTGTTAAATCCTCTCTTTTGGATAAACCTGCTGGGTTCTGAACAATAAGAGCTATATCTCCTTGATTGCGTACCAAAACATTATAGTTTCTTGACTTCTGATTGGCTGTTCGGTTTCTACAATCAAAACTCTGAATGGTTTCAGTTTAGTTTTCAATTTCCGGGATTAAAAAATTTAAATAAGTTGGAAGAATAGTAAAAAGAGGAGATGATGCATTTATCTCGATATCAACAATTCTTAAGTTTTCAGCTCTGATCAGTTGCTTCCCTGTACAGTATTTTGAAGATGTATAATGTACAATGTACATTGTTCATGGAAGGGAAAGATTGATCACTGTACGGTTCATTAAATCAATGAATGAAGGATAGCGAGCGCAAAATAAACGTACCGTAAAAAATTGATGCTGACTATAGATCAATATTTGTATTATGTATTCATTTTCCTGTTCCTGGTTTTTATACAATTTTTTCCCTAGATGCATTTATTGTAGCAAAACAATAAGCCTCCATGAAAAGAAGGTTGGGTACTGTGAACTTAGATATGCACAGCACGGTAAGTTAGAGGTCCTGGTTTAAAGTCAGTGTGTCGTAATATTGGAACCCATTTTACCAGTAAAATCCAGATTTTTTTGTACTTGTTAAAATTCAGTTTTTAATGGACCAATATTTAAATTTTAATGTCCTTAATGTCTTTGGTAAAATCAACAAAAAAGTTTTAATTTATTTTTTTATTTATTCTAAAGTATACTTTTTTCAAACCAAATTTAGTCAAAAAAGGTAACAAACAAACATGCAAATTTTAGGCGCAAAAGAAAATAGTGCAAAATGTAAAGCATTAGAAATATAACTTTGAGTATACTTTTCAGTTCAATCTTATCAAAATTTCTTTGTCGTTTGAAATACTAAACTTAAATATAATGATCATACTATTAAAACGCTACACACATGTTTACATATTCTATTATGAACTTATAAACATGCAAATATAAAACTGATAAGAGTAGCGTTCTTTTCTTTACAGCGTTGTATCTGGTGGCGTTTTATGAGTGTAGCGTTTTTCTAGGTACACCCATATAATGAAGATATTGTATACATTATGCAAAAGTATTAATGCAAAGAATAGATGATAAAATCTGGTTGAAAAAATGATATTTCAGGTAACTTATTGAAATACCGAATAAATGAAAGTATGAAAGATAGAGAGGATGGATGTATAAATAAATGAATATATATATATATACACTAAGTGAAGATGAGGTGACTTGTATTGTATTGTATTGTTCAGGCAACTTGACGAGAATATATATACATATACATATATTATACTGGATATAAAATCCTGGATTTATAATACTGGATATAAAATCCTAGATATATGATACTGGATATATAATACTAGATATGTAATACTGGATATATATGATACTGGATATATAATAATGGATATATAATACTGGATATATAATACTGGATATATAATACTGGATATATATGATACTGGATATATAATAATGGATATATAATACTGGATATATAATACTGGATATATATAATACTGGATATATAATTATGGATATATAATACTGGATATAGAATACTGGATATATATGATACTAGATATATATTGTACTGTAATATAGAAGGGATATTGGATATATAATACTGGTATTTATACAATGATAACCAGACAGCTGTAGAATACGAAGACGACATTAAAGTAATACTAAAATCTAGTTTATGGCTGGTTTAAATTTTTAAAATTGCTAACAAATATAAACATAACAATTAACGAAAAAGGATGTACATAAAACAATACAAATATTTTTTTTCCATTTTTTTCAATTTAATAATATTTGTTCAGGCCTGATATATAGTTCAAACAATTTAATAAACTGTAGTGACTTGTACCTTGAGTTAATAAAGTTCAGATTCAACTATAATTACAGTATATGAACCTGACCCAGAGTAAACTCAGAGAGGAGAGAAAACTTCTCAGTCCGGGATAAAAGTTGAGCCCGGAGAAACTTTTAATGTTCGAAGAGCGGGGATTATCAATGTTCATGATCCTAGGATGATTTACTATTAAACATTTTCTAGTCGGCCCAGGACACACCAGCTTACTTCCGGGGTACCAGTTTACTCTAGAGTTAGCAGCCCACTTCGGGACTGTGGCTTACTTTCGAGGTAGCAGCTTACTTCAGGGGATAGCAACTTACTGCCGAGGTAGCAACATAGAGCTAGCTTCTTCCTGAGGTAGCATAGCTTCTGCCTTTCGCTGTAGTAACTCGTTTCTAGCTTACTTCCGGAATTTGAGAGTACCAGAGAGCTTAGCAACCAAAGATTAATCCAATGAAGAATGAAGAATGAAGAATGAAGAATGAAGAATGAAAAATGAAGAATGAAGAATGAAACCGAAGAACGGATAATGAAAACATGTATAGAAAGCTTTTTGAATTAAGAATTAAGGAAGAAAAAAATTAAGAATATAGAAAGTTTTATGTATTAAGAAGGAAGAGAAGAATGAAGAATTTGGAGAGCTTTATGAATTAAGAAGGAAGAGAAGAATGATCTGATATTAGAATACTGAAGAGAATAGTTTAAAACTAATTTGAGATTGTATTTCCAGCTGAATATATCCAAACCTTAATAGGATTAGTCTCATTCATTTTTCTTCCCCCCCCCCCTCCTACTCTACCCCTAGTCATCATGCTCTTTACTTCCTAGTTCTTCATCCTCTTTAATCCTCTTCTCTTCATCCTCTTTACTTCACTACTCTTCATACTCTTTACTGCCCTACTCATCCTCTTTACTCCCCTACTCTTCATCCTTTTTACTTCCCTACTCTTCATCCTCATTATTCAATTACTCTTCATCCTCTTTAATCCTCTACTCTTCATCCTCTTTCATCCTATTCTCTTCATCCTCTTTACTTCACTACTTTTTTTCATCCCCTTTACTCCTCTACTCTTCATCCTCTTTACTTCTCTACTCTTCATCCTGTTTACTCCCCTATTCTTCATCCTCTTTACTCCCCTACTCCCTCCATCCCACCCCTCCCTCCCTCCCATGTTCTCACTCTCTATTTATTTATCGGCCCTGTCAGCCTACTGAGAGTATAGTGTATAGGAGATTAATCAAAACACAAAATATCGACTGTCAATAAAATACTAAATAAAGATTATGATCCTCGCTCATCCATGAGCTCAAATCTTGAAAGATAGATTTCTCATTCCTTGATTCCCAACCTACAAACCTACTTACCTACATAACCAGGGCATTTTGTACTCATTTGGAGAAAAAAGAATATTTTTGAGTGCAGTGCATGAATTTGTTCGCAGATTTTTTTAATTCTTCACATGTCGTCTTTCAATATAAAAACATGCATCGTAATAACGTCTCAAATGAATCCTAAAAATCTCTAATACTGCACTTCAGCTCAACTACCATGTCTAGCCAGACACCTCCTTTAAATGAAATAATTAAGTTTAACGTTTACATGAGACAGAGCTGATATCTCAGTAGAAGAATTGATATCCCGCGAGCAATTTACAAAAGAAAAATTGATATCCAGAAGTTATGATCAAAATCTTAGAGTACAAATCAAGAGATAAAAAGTTTTGTATCTTAAATCTGAGTCAGTCCTCAGACTGATTCTTGCCACCCCAACGCATTTGGAACTTAATCCTTCAATTTAAAAGTTTGTACTAAGCGCTATTCCAATTAAAAAATGTTTACTTTCAGTCTAGAGCAAGGTTGTATTTAAGGTTAGATACTCTGGATGCGCTCCAGTATAGGTAAATAAGTCTTATTGCAATAGAGATTCTAAATCATCATATGACGTCAATGATACTCAACTAACAATCATCACATTTAAAAAATATTGATTGTGTTTACAAGTTTGAAGCTAGAAATTCAATTCTAATTCTAGATTTCAATTTTTGAGTTCGTTTGTATTTAGTGAGGCGCAAAATTTAATATTTTTTTAAAATAAGCAGTGACTTCATATGAGGTTTACAATGTCCATTGCTATTGGATTGTGTCCAAAGTAACTAACCTTATTATACAACCTTGGGCTAGAGTAAGGATTGATATCCCAGATTTAGCAGGTTTTCTTCTTAACCTTGAGCTAAGCCAAGTCCTACTCTTAATCTAGGGATTGGTCAGTTCTTATGTTTTCATAATCGGGGTAGAATCAAGATCTATCAATTAATTAATAAAGAAAAAATTATTTTTTAGTAATTTTTTCTTTATTAATTACTGAAAAATAATTATTGATTTAAAAAAGAAATTATTAAAATAAGAATAAACAATCAATACATCTAATGACCAAATGAATCAATGAATTAATCAATTGATTAATTAATTAATGAAGAAATTAATGAAGTAATTATTGATGAATTAATTAATCAATTTGAAAAAAAGAAATTGTTAAATGATGAATAATGAATAAATTGAATTAGATATGAATTACACAATGAAAGGATCAATGCATAGATAAAAAGATAAAAAAAAATGATCAAATAATCTTTTTAATATTTGAATTAATTAATGTAATTAATAAAAATAAATACATAAAGAAATGAAAAATAAGGTATAAATTAATTTAAGATAATTATGTGGAAGACGATGCCTGGCCGAGTTAAACAAGTTCCACAAGATTCAACAGAATGAGATAGAACGGATACGGGGCATAGGACTGATAAAACATCTACACGTGTGATATCGATATTGACTCTAGTTCTGAACCCTCTAGTAATAAGTTATAAGAAATATATATACTGGAAGTTATTTATGCGTTTTTATTAGAGTCTGACTCACGTCCTCTATAATTAAAAAGAAAATTAAAATTATTATCTCCCCCCCCCCACAAAAAAAGAAAAATCATTTATTTATTTCGCATTATTGGTTTATATTTGTTTTTGATTACCCTTTTTGGAAAGAATAAATAAAACTCTCTCTCCTTTTTATTGATTGATATTTATATTTTATATTTATACATATTTGCGCAACTTTTAGACGTATGATTTATAATTTTGATTTATCACGCAATCCTAGAAAGATTCCTAGAAGATATATCTATACATATATTTAGCCGGCTTGTCTGTCTGTTTATTATTTTCCAATAAATGTCAACACAGTAGAACAAAATCTTAGATATGATAAAAATGTAGATTTTTGAGCGTTTTCGAAATCCATCAATTCAAAGAAATCCGCGAAATTATTTTAATACAGGATTAAAATTATGTAAAACTAGTGAAAAAAGAAAACTTTGCATCCCTAACATTGAGTGCACACTGCACAATAAAGTGAACAGAGCATACATACAATTGTAGTTATGTAAGGTCTGTAGACTCAATATCAACTGATCTTCCATTTTAAGAGTGTTATGTACGATTCACAAAAGTACTCTTCAAACCTTTATCGGAGGAAAAAGGAGGAAGATACCGTCGTTCTTCTTTCTCAATACAAATTCCAGCAGTGTAACTTCATGATAAAACTACAAGTTACTAATACAAAGAAGCCATAACTGAATTTAAGGCAAAAAAAGTAGATATCATAGTCTGTACACGCCAAACCAAGTTGTACGCACTCATGAGAATGCCATAAAGCACGCATAAAGGTCTAACACACGTGCCTTTGAACATTTAAGAATTATTTATTGAGTCCTACATACAAAAATTGATACTACAATTCTGTAAAATAATTATATAATTGATATAATTTATCAGTATGTAAAATGTATATAGTATGTAGTCACGAAAATTTGAACGAAAGGTTTGACACCGTTTATCTGAATTAATTTTACCCATTCATTGCTTTTTATATTCGTTTTCTTTAGTTAATACTATTCAAGTTTTTATTTAAGAGTAGATTTTAAAAATGTTTATTATTACAAATTTTATTAAGAACCAAAAGCTATCTAATGAATGAATTTGATTAATCTGTTTCCTTCCCCGTTGGGAGATTAACTAATCTTGATAATATCAACCTCTGAAGTAAAACTGCTAATTGTTTCTGTTTGAATTGAATTTAAAAAGTGTCAGTTTACATGTATTTTTTTGCAGGAAAATTAACAATTTCAGGGTTAGTTAAATAAAGTTTATTTAAAGTTTTTCCTGTATAATTGTAAACACTGCGAGAAATCTCTCAATTTTCTGGTAAAAATATTTCTTGGTTGATCTGATCTAAAGAAAAGTTAGTTTAACTTTGGACAAAGATTGAACTTTCTCTTAACATTCTTAACATCTTAAATTATTCCTCCAGGATTGGATGAATCAAGTCTAGCTTTTATAATCTATAATTAATTGATCATCTGAATTGGGATTTAATTTTTTAAATGACTTAATCATGAACAAAATTATTCACCAAAATTATTATCAAACTTTATAGTTGGTCCATAAACCTGTATATCATGTGTGCATCAACCTGTATATCATGGGCATCAACCTGTATATCTTGTCCATTAACCTGTATATCTGGTGCATTAACCTGTATATCTGGTCCATCAACCTGTATATCTGGTCCATTAAACATGCATATCTGGTCCATCAACCTGTATATCTGATCCATCAACCTGTATATCTGGTCCATCAACCTGTATATCATGTGCATCAACCTGTATATCATGTGCATCAATCTGTATATCTGGTCCATCAACCAGTATATCTGGTCCATTACCCTGTATATCTGGTCCATCAACCTATATATCTGGTCCATGAACCTGTATATCTGGTCCATTAATCTGTATATCTGGTCCATCAACCTGTATATCTGGTCCATCAACCTGTATATCTGGTCCATTAACATGCATATCTGGTCCATCAACCTGTATATCTGGTCCATCAACCTGTATATCTGGTCCATCAACCTGTATATCTGGTCCATTAACCTGTATATCTGGTCCATTAACCTGTATATCTGGTGCATCAACCTGTATATCTGGTCCATCAACCTGTATATCATGTGCATCAATCTGTATATCTGGTCCATCCACCTGTATATCTGGTCCATCAACCAGTATATCTGGTCCATTAACCTGTATATCTGGTCCATCAACCTGTATATCTGGTCCATTAACCTGTATATCTGGTCCTTTAATCTGTATATCTGGTCCATCAACCTGTATATCTGGTCCATCAACCTGTATATCTGGTGCTTTAACCTGTATATCTGGTCCATCAACCTGTATATCTGGTGCATCAACTGTATATCTGGTCCATCAACCTGTATATCTGGTCCATCAACCTGTATATCTGGACCATTACCCTGTATATCTGGTGCATCAACCAGTATATCTGGTGCATCAACCAGTATATCTGGTCCATCAACCTGTATATCTGGTGCTTTAACCTGTATATCTGGTCCATCAACCTGTATATCTGGTGCATCAACCAGTATATCTGGTGCATCAACCTGTATATCTGGTCAATTAACCTGTATATCTGGTCCATCAAACTGTATATCTGATCCATGAATCAGTATAACTGGTCCATCAACCTTCATGTAAGGTCAATCAATTTTCAATATAAAATCTGGGATATGAAGAGAATTTTCTTTATTATTTCCCTTTACATTTATTACTTGATCTTTTATTGATCAGCAACATTGATTTACTACAGTCTCTAAATATCTTTCCGTTCATTCATCCTTTCCTCTCTAGTTTCCCCTCCCTCCCTTCCATCTTCTTTCTTAGTCAGGAGAGAGAAGAAGGGATGAGAAGGGATGAGAAGTGATGAGCAGAAATGTATAAAAACAGAAAGATAGTATAGAAGGAAGAGGAAGGAAAAGTTCGATGTATAGATATATATTCTTTCATAAAAAAAAGCAGTTGAAGTGCTATATGTATATTGTATACATATTGCATAACTTTAAAAATCAGGTAATGAAAAGAAAGGGTGCTATGTATGCATGCATGAAAAGTGTCCTCATATTCCATATTTATTGGAAACAGATATATTGACTTCTTTATCACATAGTTAGATATTAGATAGATATATAGACTTCTTTATCACATAGTTAGATGCTAGATAGATATATAGACTTCTTTATCACATAGTTAGATGCTAGATAGAAAGATAGATCTCCTTCATTATCCCATAATTAGATAATAGATAGAAAGATAGATGAGCTTCATTATCCCATAATTAGATAATAGATAGAAAGATAGATGAGCTTCATTATCCCATAATTATATACTAGACAGAAAGAAAATGAGCTTCATTATTGGACGATTTTTAAGAACCACGGGCAACGCCAGATACTGGTAGTAAATATTGATTCTGATAATAAGCTAGTATGGATGTGATTTGGGAATACAAAGATAGATTGTATATATTTCAGTTCTACACTTGGCAGGTACTCTAATAAAAAAGTAATAAAACAAGGCGACTAGTCCACACTGCCAGAATATGGGATATAATTAGGCATTGGATATACAAGATACATACGATACAGAGGATTGGATACATAATATACATGGGATACATTGGAAATACAAGATACATACGATACAGAGGATTGGATACATAATATACATGGGATACATTGTATATACAAGATACATACAATACAGAGGTTTGGATACATAGGATACTTGGGACACATTGAATATACACAATACATACGATACAGAGGGTAGGATGCATAGGATACATGGGATACATTGTTTATACAAGATACTTACCATACAGAGGGTAGGATACATAGGATACATGGGATACATTGGATATATATACAAGATACATACTACACAGAGGGTAGGATACATAATATACATGGGATACATTGGATATACAAGATACATACTATACGGTGGGTAGGATACATAATATACATGGGATACATTGTATATACAAGATACCTACTATACAGAGGGTAAGATACATAATATACATGGGATACATTGGATATATATTCAAGATACACACTATACAGAGGGTAGGATACAAAACATATATGGGATACATAGGATATACAAGATACATACTATACAGAGGGTAGGATACATAATATACATTGGATACATTGTATATACAAGATACATACTATACAGAGGGTAGGATACATAATATACATGGGATACATTGTATATACAAGATACATACTATACAGAGGGTAGGATACATAATATACATGGGATACATTGTATATACAAGATACATACTATACAGAGGGTAGGATACATAATATACATGGGATACATTGTATATACAAGATACATACTATACAGTGGGTAGGATACATAATATACATGGGATACTTTGTATATACAAGATACATATTATACAGAGGGTAGGATACATAATATACATGGGATACATTGTATATACAAGATACATACTACACAGAGGGTAGGATACATAATATACATGGGATACATTGGATATATATTCAAGATGCATACTATACAGAGGGTAGGATACATAATATACATGGGATACATTGTATATACAAGATATATACTATACAGAGGGTAGGATACATAATATACATGGGATACATAGGATATACAAGATACATACTATACAGAGGGTAGGATACAAATAGCAAGAATACATAACCTATATCGGACACTTTGTACAAACAGTATGCAGGTACGTGTAATTTAAGAGTAACAACATTTTTTAGCAATCATAACTGCAACAATATCTTTTTTATACATACATACATCCGTGCAATGATATTTTTAATTTTGGAATTGAATAAAATATTTTGTTTATCAAAATGATTTCAAAATATGTTGTCAGTTTCTAACACTTCTAACTGTTGAACGTGTGGTAACCCTAGAGGTCAGTCCAAAGTCTACGTCAAGTCAGAGTTCGACATTCAAATATACAGTACGGGCTCGGAAGGTTCTGACTGAATTAGGTGAATCAGGATGGATACAGCTATAAGCTACTTCTACCTGACCTGTATGATGTACCTAGGTATCACATTTTCCTGGTGAGAAAATCTAATCTGTAAAAGATATCGAACTCAAGCTATTTGAAAAAGAGTTTGAAAGTTTCACCGGGGGCAGGCGGCAGAGCAGAAACCTCGACCTAAACCGGTTTTCATTGAAAAGGAAAATCCCCCAAAAATGTATTTGATAAATCCTCGCTGTTGTATTCTGATATGTGAGAGGGTAGTGTGCGGGTATATGTAAGGCTGGCAGATAACAATGGGTAGTCAGGTTATACGTCTGCCAGATACCCCCCATACCATTCTCAGTACCGAGTTTTTTTGTATAAATAAATATATGTTTATATAAAAATAAGAAAGCTGAGAAAACTGTCAAAAAATACAAGTGAGCAACAAAGTAGATATTTTGATCAAGCATTAGCAAAGATTATAATATTAGATAGAGCATGCCAGTGAAATTTAACGATTTTTTTACTAAGGGATTTCTCCTGGATTGTATTGTTTATATGTTTTGGCTAACAGGGACGTACCAATTTCAGAACATAAATTATAAATATTATCATTATTAAGTATGTTTGTTCTAGGTTATGTTTGTTTAATGTTTTCACTTATATATATTCATCATTAATGTTAGAAATGTAAATATTAGATTAAAAGTTTAGGTTTTAAAAGTAATTGGAAAAACTATTATTGATTTTAACCTTTTCAGAACTGTCAAAAATCCGCTCTAAATATTTTTTTAAGTACAAAAATAATTGAATGAACTAAATAGCTTTTTTAAAAGACTGAAAACGTAACTTCGAGGGGACATTCTCACCCCGGACTATCTAGGCTAAGCTGAATTCGGGTTTCCGATTTGAATTCAATCACGTGCTTAGTCTATAATTCAACAATCTTTAAACTTACACCGTTGTTTTGTTATACTATTCGTTTAACTATCATCCTTTTTTAGAAAGGAAGAATTTAAGGAATTTGAGGTTTCAATTGGGTATCGTTGTGAATTAGGCATGTCCCAAGTGGAAGGTCACTTGAAATTGCGCATATAGTTCCTTTTAGTATGAAAGGTTGATATTTAAAGGGAGTGTTCGCGAAAAATGAAAGGGGGTATAGGCTTAATGCGATAAAAAAGCGCTTTTGATTGCTATTAATCTTACTGTTGCGTCTATAAGGATAAAATTGTTAAAGACGTCTCATACCGAAGAGCGTAGCGCCCATACAAATTGAGGAAGTTGGAACATACGACTTAGACCGTAAAAAAATCAAATTAATATCAAACAAATATACAGACATAAACATAAAGAGTTTTATCTACAAAATATGATCTCGTATTTTTGCATTGTTCTTGCACAGAATATGATCTTGTATTTTTGCATTGTTCTTGCACAGAATATGATCTTGTATTTTTGCATTGTTCTTGCACAGAATAAAACCCTGAAAACGGTTTCTAACCTGTACCTGGGTAAACATAAGGAAATATTATTCTTCGTAATTATCAGGTTTGTTTACTCACTGTTATGTTATTAGGTGTACTGCAGGCCACTAATAAGGTTTGTTTTGTTAACAAATCTCTATAGCAGGCGTTATCCGCAAAATATAATAATGTAAATAAATAAGAACAGACACTGAATAAACAAACTATAAAAATAAGATTTTATTTTTAGAAACTTATTTACAGTTTCAGAACATTAAACAACTTTTTTACTCACGTTGTTTGGGGATTTGATTACTCTAAAGGAATTGAGTCTTTGCCACAAACCAAAATTTTCTTATTTCTATTTTTTCAACCTGGTGTTTTAATGAACCTCTGATATTTTAAACATAGATTATCTGATCTAACAGAACTCATTGGGTTGCAAAGATATAGGATTAGAAAATTAGAGTTAGCGGCAATGACTCAATTCCTTTGTCCTATATGCCATGCCTTATTCCAGAAAACCTAGCCATGTCAATAGGCTGAGATATAGAGTTGACCATCACCAACCTTGAGATCGATTCATGTGTTTAAATTCATATAAAAGATGGATAGGTGAAACGTATAGCCTACTTTTACAAATTACAGGCTTGCCATTGTCCTTTAGCTTTATCTTGCCAGCTCACAATTACTTTTTTGGTTGCATAAACATTTTAAACATGCTACGAGTCTGTTTCTAGTTAAAGTTTAAAAGGAGGAAAATACTGCTCGATTTTTGTGTGAGAGCTTGCTCATCTTGCAGTTTGCAGTGATAAAGGAGTTTTAATTGAAAATACTTAAAGGGACTGTAATGGAAAAATGAAAGGGGGTATAGGCCGAAGCCTGGGAATCTCAGGCGTTGAACGATACATGTAAGAGTTCTAACTGATGTACCTGTCTCGAGAAATTGATATAAAACTGTGTCAAAATTACACCAAAACGGGTATATGACATTGTTAACAAATACTCAACCAATCTGAACACAACAGTATTCCAGAGGAGCCTGAGAAACTCTACTTTGCTCTTATTATTATTTGAATTAAATAATTTTTCATTTTTAATAGATGTAATTGATAATATTATTTATCCGTCCGGAACTCCATCCAATGGCAGTGCAGTATTATAGTCAAATGTCTCCGTCTGTATCGTATCACGTGACCAGTATACTGGACTGCCCTTGGAGGGAGTTCTGGTCACGTGATATGGTCGTAAATCTTACATTTATACGTTTTGGTATAATTTTGCACAGTTTTATGTCAATTTCTCGAGACAAGAACATCAGGTTTTTAAGGTATCGTTCAATTGCTGAGATTTTCAGATTTCAGCCTACATCCCCTTTCATTTTTCCTTTACAGTCCCTTTAAGATTTAAATCTTACGTATATTTTACTTTGGTTTTATGTAAAAATTTTTAATTTAATGGCACGCACAGACAGTTTTAGCTTTTAAATACTGCTTTACATGCCTTTGCGAGATTTTGTTTGGTCCAATAAAACTAAATTAGTAAAAAGAGATTTTTCAGAAGAAGGGAAAATTATGATTCAATTTCCCACCAGACTTTGGGCCTGATTTTACTGTTCAAGTTTTTGGAATTTTAACGAAAGTGACACATAATGAATGGGTAATTAATATATAATTATTCACTTTCAAATCTATCGAGTGGTGGGATTATTCTATTGAAATATATACAATGTATGAACATCTATATTGTTTTTTTGCATCTATATAGTTATTTATATCGTATATTCACTCCTTATTTCAATATTAATCATCTATAAATAATCATCTCCACATGCATGGTATGTATCAAATGATGTCCCAAAAATATTCTGAAGAATGGGAAATGTTTAGGGTGCTGGGTAAAGTTCTGCGGAAGATACTTTTAAAAACAAATAATTTCTTTTTTTTTTAAATCTAGATATTTATTTGAGTATCATTGTTTATATGGTTTACAAGATTGTTGAAAATATGAATTTATCACAAGATTTTTTTTTTAACGAGTTATTATGTACATACAATTATAAATAAATAAATCAATAACGTCGGAAACGATTTTAAAAGATACTTTTTTTTTCTGATAGAGAGAAAAGTGGCATTCTCAATTAATTTTTGATTCTTCCAATAAAATCCTTTTTTAATTTGTTTGCTTTTTTTGAATTTTAAAGAAAAGCAATGCATTAATCTTTATGAAAAATAGTTGGAGACGGAAAAATTTCAATGGACACAAAATCAATGAGTTAAAGTGGTTTAAAGGGACATTACTAGATCTGCTGACAGCTACTTAAAACTCTAATTACTAGATCTGCTGAAAGCTACTTACAACTCTAATGAATGAAACTCCAATTTTTAAAAGACCTGTTCAGTTAAATTTGTGAAGCTTAACTTAAAAAGTTTAAAAGTTTTCAACTCTGCTTGTTAAAATCTAAAAATTCTGTAACATATAAGTAATGAAAAATTGTAAACAGTTTTTGAACGTCTCTTGGTTTTTGTGACATCCCTTATTTATGTAATGAAAATGAATAATGTATAAATGTGTGTATGAATGTATGTATGTATATATGTACAAAATACAATACATACAACGGATCTAAATCTTTACTCTAATAATTTATCATAAACTGATAATAGCATTATTACAATAAATTGCTTCTTAATATCAATATTCTAGAAACGAGCCATCTATCTATCTATCTATCTATCTATCTATCTATCTATCTATCTATCTATCTATCTATCTATCTATCTATCCTTACATACAACCACTACACATCTATCCATTCAAATAATCATATAAACGTCAGAGAAGAAACAAAAAATAGAGTAATAAATTATAATTAAAAAACATATGCAAACCTGCTTAATAAATATATATACTTACAACAATAAGAACAACAAAAATATTTATATGAATATTTTTTTTGTCGGAAAAAAGTAAATAATTTATTTGAATTTGAGAATATCAAATAAGTTTTAAGTTGGTTGGTAAAATCTCGGATTTTTTAATGAATGATCAAGATAAATTAAACCCGGCCATGCGGCAGTTTTGGTGCTATTAAACTGCTGATTCTAAGGAGTAATTATTAACAAGAGTTTAATTCCGTAAACCTAACCAATTATGTACTTACAGAACTTCTTATTATCAAGTGATTTTAAAATAGAATGTTTTATAAAATACACCATTGATAATAATAATATGAATCAATTTGTCAATGATAGATAGAGTTGGGGATAGATATAAAAGCGCCTTTTCTCTCTTTAATAAATCGCCACTGTGAAAATCGCGTTCCCATTCCAGTTCTTAGCTCTTATTGAATGCAAACTGTTCAACGCTATTAGAATAATATGAAATACATCTTACTTTTCAAATTGCTGAATTTTTTTAGGAAACCCATGGGTACCCAATACCCATGGAGAAACATAGGCTTAACACAAATTAATTCAAATTAATTTTTATTTTCATTGTTTTCGAAATTCCACGGGCAACGCCGGGGAAAAAATTAATCAACTTTTGATTATTCATCTAACATTAGATTGTGCCAAGACATGTCAAAAATCAACAAAAAGGTCATACAAAAAATCAAAACGAATTGAGTCTTTGCCACAAACTCTGATTTTATAATTCCTATATTTTTGCAGCCCTATGTCGTAGACCCTAGATATTTCGAGCTATGCCTTCTGTAAGATCAAATAACCTAAGTTTGAAATATGAAACGCTTACATTATTAGACTGGAAAGATATAAAAATTAGAAAATTTAAGTTTGTGGCAAAAACTCAATTCCTTTGTTATAGTGGAAAAATACAGGAATTTTTCAACTTTGGACTTCTTAAAGGCATTTGATAAACCAATTTTAAAACTAACAAATTTAGTAAACCTTGCTGATGTACTATTGAACCTTAATATCGTTCAAAAAATTAATTGCACAACCAGTTGTTTTTAAACAAAAGACGACATTTTGAAACTAATTTGAACTTGTTCTGAGTGTACCAGGGTCATGTGTCTGCTCTCTAGCCGAATCTACAATGTATTTGATATTATGATATTTTTGGCACCCGTGCTGGTTAATGAACCGTCCCTGTCGTGTAATGATGTTTGATTATTAACTCTAGTCAGACCAATACATAGATTTATAATGTACATATTCTCTTCTTATATAATATACAAGCTTGGGAACCAAGCCTTTTCTCAGGTTGAATTTCAACAATTTGAACCGCTTAGACCAAACTTTAATTAATTGAACTGCGTCTAGAAGCGTCACCATTTAAACCTTTATCTTTGTAAAACGAGGAAAACGTCATCGTTGTTTAATGCTTGAAAAGAGATTTATTCTGTCCATTTCCTTCCTTTTTGGGAATCAGGCGTGAAACTCATCAAATGGGGAGGGTCGATTAAAACTACGTCTACTGTCTCTTCAGGGTTCACTTGATGTAAAGATTCCTTTTTCTTTAAGTTAATTAGAATTTCATTTCTTTGAAAGGTTTATAAGACTTTATCCTGAAATGTTTAAGAGTTTAGGAGAATATATGAGAATAGGAGAGAATAGGAGTTCAGCCTGATTTATCCAATTGATTCTGTCAACTCCAGTTTTCAACAAACATAGAATTTCAAAACATCATTCATATAAAACATTAACAAACAAACACAGAACAAGAACTCGAAAGAATATCATTAACTAATTAAAATTTAGTACGTGCATAATTTGGGGGAAAAGTTGTAACTAAAATAGATTTCACAAGCATATTATAAAAGGGCAGACAATAAGTGATTTTTTTCTATATGGGGGGGGGGGGAAAATGGAAATGCAGGGTAGGGGGCCGTGGGGATATCAGAATGTAAGTTAAATATTAAATATTAGTTTAAGTTTCATGTACGATCGTCTATCCAAAATCTCTTAAATATGAGAGAAAAAGAAACTACTTATTTTTAATTTTTATAACAAATAATATTTTGTCTTTATCATAAACAAAGTTTAAACGGTGCGTGTTCACACCGTGCAAATGACGTCAAAGGTTTCCAAAATTAGCTAGAAAACTAAGTTTATCTCTGTTATCCTTGATCAGACCAATGTTTTTGGGGTAGTTTTGACAACTGCACATGCCACGTAAAAAATGATCAAAGGGTCACTTGAAATTACGCCTACAGTCCCTTTAATGTTTCAAAAAGAATTTCCTTCAATATATTTCCATAAAAATGACATTTAGGAAATATTTTCAACCTTCTTAAGATATAAAGATATCATATTCAATACACATTACATTCATAGTAGGGCAGAAACCAAACTTTTGAAATACAACTTACTGAAACCCAAACTCATGGAGCATAAAATCCTGAACCCCAAACTCCTGGAGTATAAAATCCTGAAAACCAAACTTTTTAAGTACACTTCCTGGAAACCAAACTCCTGATGCACACCTTCCTAAAAACCAAACTCTTGAGGTTCAACTTCCTAAACCCAAATTTTTGGAAGAGAAACTCCTGAGGCAGAATTAAAAGAATTTAAACCGCGTCGCTGAACCGCCAAAAACCGGTTTCAATTGAGCGAAGGCTCAAATCTCGAAGCACTGAATACAATTTCAAGTGGAACCATCCATGTTTGAGCCGCGTCTCAAATTCTTTAAATTCGGACTCTGATGTAAAATTTCCTAAAAACCAAACACACACTTAATTGAGGTAAAACATCCTTAAAACGACTTCATTAAGTAGTGACAGGTCCTTCCATTCTTCTTTTACTGGTCAAACATAAATGAGATATCCACATGTCACTAGCTGAAATTTTATTATTTTCAATTCTGGCTTCTCTGAACGTTTTTACGATGAATAATTGTTCACCCAGAGCGCAAATTCAATCTTTAAATCCTCCTTTATTGTCCATTCTGAAGGGTTGATTTTGAGAATCGTTTTTTTTAATAATTCAATAACGACGATGAAAAAATGTTACAATAACGATTATCAAAATCAGCCCTGCAGAATGGACAATAAAGGAGGATTTTAAAGATTGAATTTGCGCTCTTGTGAACAATTTTACACCGTAAAAATGTCTCATAGGTCTTTCAGCTCAACTTCCATATCAAGCCTTATAAATAATAAGTACAACTCTTAAAAATAAATTTTTAAGTTAACTGAACATTTATTACTAACTTTTCAAAATTATTCACTTAAAATGATTGTAAATTACTAACCATACTATTTTACTTACTATCCATAAACTTGTAATGACTATCTACACACTATTACACTGTTAATTACAATCCAATATTGGCCAGGGACTTGTCAAGACTTAATTAATAGGATTTCTAATCAATGCTAACTATAGTCACAAGGAACAACTTGACAGAAAAAGAATTATTTTATTTCACTTTCAAAATGTTTAATGTGAGCAAACTCCATGGTGGTAGTTATGATCACAGTTGACTATTGGTATTGTTGCAGGCAGTCCTCTGGATTTCAACAAGAATTTAAATACAAATTGGAAAAATTGGAAAAATGAATTTTTGATTAATTATTCAATTTTTTGTGAGTTTTTAAAGTTAAACAAATATAATTTAAACTGTAAACTTTTACTCACAACATTGATTGAAAGCTTTAAAAAAGTTAAAAAAGTTCTTTCCAAGAGGCAATTTCCCAATCAGTAATTTCCCAATCAGCAATTTCCCAATCATTAATTTCCCAATCAGTAATTTCCCAATCAGTAATTTCCCAATCAGTAATTTCCCTGGTGACATTACACAGATGTAAATCTCCCAAAGTGTAAAGTTCTTGACTCAAGTTTCGATCCCTATATCTTTACGCAATTTATTGATGTAAACCTTCGATATTTGAAACTTAGAATCTTTGATCCAACAGAATTCATAGTTTAGAATATCTAAAGTCTACGACATTGGATATCAAAGATAGAAAATCAGAGTGTGTTGCAAAAACTCGATTTCTTTCCCTAACTTTGGAAATCGAAGACGATAATCAAGTCGTCTCTGAATTTCCATGTTTATTGGGACACCCTGTAGCATATTTGTCCAGGGATAACTTTACAGTTTGGAAATTTAACAGTTAAAAAACTTCCAATAGCATAATGGAGTTTGCTTTTTTAATACTGAAACACTTTTATAATACTTAAAAAAAGAGTTCAAAAATAAAATAAATAATAAAGTTCAATTCCCATACAGCCAATCTCACATATAAGAGTACATAGCAAGAGCGCATGAAATGTCGTCTTGAAATTAATTTTAAAATTAATGACAGTTGTAATTCTTCATCATCGGTCTGGACAAAGAGAAAGCCGCCGAGGTGTTCACAGCTTCAAAGGGTTGAATAGGATTTGAGAAAATATATTCAAATATCATAAAATGATAAATTTTTTGATAATTCTTAAGAAACTGCTTTTTTATTCTAATTCAAGGTAAATTAATAGTCCTGAAATATAAAGGACATCAATTGATATATTAAACTCGTTTTTCCGCGGCATTTAATCTTAAATACGTTGTGAATACGAAATTGTAAAAAAAACTTTAGTGCTATGTATTCATATATCTTGAATTTACTGTATCATCGATACAAAAACAATAGTTTCCGGATAAAAGGTATCAATTCTGTATTTATTATTATTTTTAGATAATTGTTGCCTAGATGCTGCCTCGAGCCACCAGGACCCGATAAGCATTGGGATGCCAAGGATACGCACCTAATAATTAAATAAATCAATTTAAATCAATTAATTAAATTTAAACGTAAAAGATTCATTATAATACCCGGTAAAACAACCTAGAAATAGTATCTGAGACTTTGTGATGTTTAAATCAATCATTGGGTAAATTTCAACCATTTTCTTGGGCATTTATTCTATGGAAATCCACAAGCTCTTTTAACAGTGGCCCGGCAATTTATGCTATCCCTTACATGCGGCAGACATACTTTTAAGTTAGGCTGGTCAGAGCCCTATACGGCCTTATGTGCATGAAAAGAACATTTATTTAAGCTTGTTGTTAAATAAGTAAATTCTACCTCGTGAGAACATTTATCCGGTAAGAACTTTATTACAGACCCAACCTTAGGACCGGAGCTATGCAACCTTGCCCTCTCCTGAACAGAGAGAGGACGGAGGAAACTGTATCCGGGGTTCAAGGAATGATCATGATCTGATGAAAGACGTATTCGTTCTCCGACCTTAACAAACAAAAGCTGTCATTAATAAAAAGTTACTTGTTTTTGTAAAAATCAGTAGAAGTTAGAAAATGAAATTGCACATTTTTTACCTGAAAGTTTAGAAGTATATTCTCGGTTTGAGATCTTCTCCCGGCGTGATTGTAAGGAACAATCGCTTTATCTAGGTGTTTACAAGGTAGTATTCTAGGCACCTCAGATATTATATCTATATTCATGCTCAGCAATACATTTCGCAGTATCTTCACAGGATCGGAGTATAAGATTAAAGTCGACCGTCCTAGACAGGACTCTATTGGTTGGGAGTTGAGGAGAACAACTCCCAACCTTCCCCCATCCTCATATTGTCTACCAACTCCAGCACCATCTAGTGGGGTCTGCGTGAGTTTATCAGACAATGGTCCCTCAGGTATATCTCCAATTACTATTAGTAGATCCGCCGTACCCCCCTCAATACTCACCCTGTTAAGCTCTTCCGTAAAACTTTTGTGGACATCCTGAAAACACAATTTAAACAAAAAAGACATGAGATTATGTAATTGGGTAAATTTAAAACATGATTCCATCATCAATTAAAAATCTTAAGCTGTAGAAGAGCTTTGAAAAGACTTTAAAAGATATTTAAAGTAACCCCTCATCTTGAGTGGCATGTCCTATTATCAAAGGTACCCTTAAAACCTTTTTTAGAGCAAAAACTTGTAAAAATTTGTATTGTGAATTTGTATTATGCAGAAGAAACAAAGAAGGATTTGAAAAAAATCAACACTTTTAAGATACGAAAACGACGATATATTGTTTCTTAGATAAAAGTGTAAAGTGTACAGTTGTGAATCAGGCATGCAACTCTTCAGTCTTCAGTTAAGCTTACGTTAACAGTTAAGCTTACGTTTACAGTCTTTTTAAGTTCAATTTTTAGTTAACAAAATGATGAAAGGCTTCATTAATTAATTAAGACATCTCTTGTTCTATCTGTATAATCTGTGCCTGAAACCAGGAATTGTAAACCTCTAGACACAAGTGTGTTGGGAAGCCCGCCTGTGCAGGTAGCCCGTCATGTCCGTGTTGAACCCAGGCTTGAACCAGGTTATGGTTGTATAATGTAGTCAGGAGAAAGTGTAGAGAACTGGGTTTATTCTCCGGGTCTGATATACCACACTTAGCTCCGTACAGGGCTCCAGGTAGGCGGACTGGGTCATCCTGACCAACCAAAGTTGATATACAAATCATAGAAAAGAAGTTGATTACCGACCGCAAAATATAGTTTTCTCTTCTTCTGATGATTCTAACCTGAACCATTTGATCGATCAGAATTTAAAGTATGAAATAGCAAAGGTCTACGACATCAGGTTGCAAATATATAAGGATTTGAGAAGTAGAGAATGAGACTATTACTATTTTTTGCTATGTCAAAAAAAAACTTGGAAATTTTGTGACGATTTTTTTAACGTCTTTAATCCACATGGTATTTTTTCATAAACACAAAAATAATAGTTTTTCCGTTAAAGGAATTACCATGAACACACATATCCAAAAACAATTTTTGCGTCATCTCCAAATTCTCATGACTATTGAGACACCTGTATCAGTAGCCACTGATATTCCTCATTATGTAGGATTACAAAAATGATGTAGATCTCAGTGATAAACCAACTTTATGAAGTTATTAACTTTTCCTGAGAGCTAGTATAGATTACAGTTCGTCTACTAGACTTTACCAAGTGAATAAACAAATTGGTTTTAGTTTCTTCTAAATTGAATTCTTCAGAAGATTTTCTAAAATATAATTAAAAATAGAAACATCAAAATATATAAAAACTTTAGTATTTACTTATTCATGACTTAACAATGCTGATAGTAGTAAGAAATTAATTTTGTCTTGTCTTTTTTTTTATTAATACAAATTGTTGCTAATAAACACATGTTTAGGTAACATCCATATATTTATGTAATTTGTCTAGCAAGCCCCAAGGTCTGAATAAAGCCTTTGGAATTATTAAATGAAAAACTTGTATTAGATGTTTATAAACATGCATTGTTCATATTCAACACAAAATTATCGTGTCTGCCGCTAAATTAAAGATTTGAAGGAATAGAAATTTTTCCCTTTTATGGAAAAAAATACTAGATTTACCTCAAATTGAATAACATAGTTCCATGAATATTTTTCTCTTTTTGCTCCAGATCTTCTTGTTCCAGTTCTTCTTCATCTTGTTCTTCTTGTTTTTGATCTTTTTGTTGTTGATCTTCCTGAAGAAGAAACCTGAAATAACTCCTGTGTTCCGACGCAGAACATTTTCTTTCAAAATCTTCTAATGTTTCCAAATTATTCATCACTGATAAAAGATACTTCATAAACCTTTGCTTCTCACAGTTTACCCGCACTGTGCATAACGGGTCAATCTCTGTTGGTCCAGGAGAAACCAGAACAAAGCCAAGGGAACCTCCATCCTCAAATCTTAAACCTAACTTAGTTTTCTCGCTTAAAAGTTTCAGCGACGCTTGGAACTGATTCAAATGGTCTGAAATGAACAAAACTAGATCAGCTTTCTCAATGAAGGTTTCAATCTTGTCAAGGTCAGGTTTAAAAAACTCATTACAGTTCCAGTCTGGATACATCTCAAATGTTTGGTTTTCTATTACCCCAGCTTTCTGTGGGATTCCATCATGTCCAACTTGAATCAAAATATGAAAAAGTTTCCAAGAATTCATGGTTCTCAGCAGTTGTAGTTTCAGCTGTCCTGATTTATTGAGTTGATTAAAAATGCAATCTTCATTGATTCTATTGTTTTTTAGGACACTTGGAACTGAATCAAGGAAAATAACAGTTTCTTTGCTGATCTTTAGTAAAGATATAATTGTATTAGCTTTAACTGCTAACACTTTGGAGCAATCTCGATCTGGATTTGATGCGGATAAAATTTGAAACTCAGTGTCGGTTTCTGCAAATAGTCTTCCGTCCTTGATTTTCTTGTCAGTTGGATCTATCCAGGGATATCTGTGAAGCTGGTTTGAAACTGAATCTCTATGAGAATCTACACTACAGCTAGCCAGGGAGCTTTTTTTACTCATAGATTCCTGAATACTATTGGAGTTTTTCCTGGAGGAAAAATTTGAACTGATTTTAGTCTCGTTACTTGATTTTCTTGAGATATCAGCCCCTTCTAGTTGGATGATAACCTTAGGCAAAATTTCGTTTGGGGAATCATTCATCTTTAAAGAAAGAAGTTCATCCAAGATTGTTTCTGTGGTTGAAATCAGAACGGTTCCTAATGCGCCACCAATATCCTGATAAGGTTGGCATGATCTCTGGAAAATATGATCTGCTATCCTTGAAGAAATATCTCTCCCACATCCAAAGATAATTGCAAGATCTGCATGTGAAAACTTATCAATGATTTCCTCCATTAACTTTGAAATATCTTCTGCATTCTTAGAATCTTCAATTTCATAGATTTGGCCTGAAAATCCAGATTGTTTAATCATTTCATCTGTACCCATATTTATCCATGATTTAACGTATTCACCATTTGATAGTTTAGCAAGATAAGGATAACAAGAACGGATATCATTCTTGTGTGTGTCATCATTGCAAGTTTCAGTGTAAACAATTGTGTCTTTACTTTTTTTGATCATTTCTGAAAATGTTTTAACTTTCAGGTCTGTAACTTGTCGTACATCAAATGTAAGAGCTTTGGCGCGATTAGGAGCTAAAAGACATTTATCAAAAAAGACTTTTCCATGGAATTTTCTTGGATCTTCATTTTCAAAACTAAGATGCAGATTTTGTACTAAATCCTTCCGTGAAGCTTTGTCTTTCTCAAATTTAAGTCTAGAACTAAGAATATCAGGATCAAGATCATCCAAGAGCTCTAAATTTTCCAGAACTTTCTTAAAGATATCATCAGGATCTGAGTTTATCCTCAACGTTGCTTTTGCATCAAACCTAGTTTGCATTGAGCCAACAACTATAAATCCTAAAGAACCTCCTTCTGTGTAGGATAACCCACTTGTTGATCTATCTGCTGCTTCAGCGAGTATTCCAGCAGTTGTACCTGACATATTAGAGTTCAGAATAATCACAAGATCAGATTCTTCTCCCTCCTGTCTCACGAGGTCAGTCAACTGTTT
The DNA here is from genome assembly GCF_000591075.1 of Eurytemora carolleeae. NCBI lineage: Eukaryota > Metazoa > Arthropoda > Copepoda > Calanoida > Temoridae > Eurytemora > Eurytemora carolleeae. The sequence continues at coordinate 202,496 of NW_019396052.1, forward strand.
ATAAGAGTCTTTAGGAACAGTATGCCAGGACTCAAACACTTCGACAAATAGGTCTTTAGGAAACTCTGCTCGAATAGGTAAGCTGAAAAAAAAATTTAATCAAATGATTAATATTTATTATTATTTGCTTCAAATACTTGAAACATAGTTGTGTTAATTAAAATGAGTTATCTCATTCTTTTCAGTACGCCCTGGAGATCAAGCAAAACCAGGAGATTAACCGAATCCTTACGGTCATTTCAACCCAGGAGATCAACCGAACCCTGGATCATCAGCTTAACCTTGATGATCAACCAAAACCTAAAGCTTAGGATCAACCAAAACTAGGATCAATAGCCTAACGCTAAAGATCACCCAAGCCCGATCAACCAAACCCTACAGTCAAACTCTTCTTAAATGAACTGTAAAAAAACAACCAAAACCTGGATTGTCAGCCTAACGCCAAAGATCACCCAAGCCCTAAATATCCGACGAACCCTGAAGATCAACCAATACAAACCTGGAGTTCAGCCAAACCCTAGATACAAACTGAACCCTGAAGATCAATTGCACCCTAAACATCAATCAACCAAACCAAGATGATCAACTGAACCCTGGTTATCAACCGAACCCTAGAGATCAATTAAACTCTAAAGATCAATTAAACCCTAGAGATCAACCAAACCCTAAAGATCAACCGAACCCTGGTGATTAACTTAACCCTCTTGAAAAACTGTATCCTGAAGATCAACCATAACCTGGATATAACATTAACCGGGAGATTTTTCTGTAGATTAATCAAACTCTGGAGATCAACCAACCCCTGAACATTAACCAAAACCTTGAGATCAACCAAAACTTGGAGATATTCCAAAACTTGGAGATATACCAAATCTTGGAGATCAACCAAAACCTGGAGATCAACCAAAACCAGGATATCAACCAAAACCTGGAGATCAACCAAAACCAGGATATCAACCAAAACCTGGAGATCAACCGAAACCTGAATATCAATTAAAACCTGGATATCAACAAAAACATGGAGATCAACCAAACTTGAATTTCAACCAAAACATGTAGATCAACCGAACCCTGGAGTTTAACCAAAGCTCTGTCAACCGACCGTGAAGATCAACCCAACCTTTAAGTTCACCCAAACCCTAGAGGTCAACCAAACCCAAACCCCAGAGATCAACCAAACCCAAACCCTGTCATCCTAACCCTTGTGATCAATTGATCACAACCGAATCATCCGGAAAGCTATTGACATTTTGCTTTTTCTTGTTTATCCTTTTGGATGAAATAAATATAAAAAGTATAGACTAAAGACCATTATATGATATTTGTATACCTGTCATGTCCATTCTGAATCCAAAAGTGTACCAAACCATGCTTGGATAGAGCAACGATGCAATGGTATGAAAATGGGGGCAAATTCTGACAATTTAATCTGAAATAGAAACAAAATAAGAAAATTCAATTGAAATATTTATTTTAAGATGCCTGACCTTGAATTACAATTACACTGTTTGTTGTCTGGAACTTCTGTAAAGATTACTGTTCTTTTACTCATCCGGAGTAGATTTACCAGTCTCTCAACCTAGACAGGGAGAAGATTTACCAGTCTCTAAACCTAGACAGGGAGGAGATTTACCAGTCTCTCAACCTAGACAAGGAGAAGATTTACCAGTCTCTCAACCTAGACAGGGAGAAGATTTACCAGCCTTTCAACCTAGGCAGGGAGAAAATTTAACAGTCTCTCAACCTAGACAGGGGGAAGATTTACCAGTTTTAACCTAGACAGAGGGAAGATTTACCAGTCTCACAAACTAGACAAAGAGAAGATTTACCAGTCTCTCAACCTAGACAGGGAGAAGATTTATTTACCAGTCTTTCAACCTAGAGGTGTATCTATAAAAACGCTACCCTATAAAAACGCTACACTATAAAAACGCTACCCCTTAAAAGCGCTACACTATAAAAACGCTACCAAGGCTAAATTCGCTACTAGTTTTAGATTCATAGTCTCTCAACCTAGAAAGAGAGAAGATTTACCAGTCTCTCAACCTAGACAGCGAGGAGATTTACCAGTCTCTCAACCTAGACAGGGAGAGATTTACCAGCCTCTCAACCTAGACAGGGAGAAAATTTACCAGTCTCTCAACCTAGACAGGGAGGATATTTACCAGTCTCTCAACCTAGACAGGGAGAGATTTACCAGCCTCTCAACCTAGACAGGGAGAAAATTTACCAGTCTCTCAACCTAGACAGGGAGAAAATTTAACAGTCTCTCAACCTAGACAGAGGGAAGATATACGAGTCTTTCAACCTAGGCAGAGAAAAAATTTACCAGTCTCTCAACCTAGACAGAGAGAAAATTCATAAGTCTCTCAACCTAGACAGAGAGAAGAATTATAAGTCTCTCAACCTAGACAGAGAGAAGATTCACCAGTCTCTCAGCCTAGAAAGAGAGGCCACCAACGGAGCTGAGCCCCCCCCCTGGACCATTCATCAATTTCTGAATACAACCGTGACCTTTTTACCTTATAGTTTTCCACAGAGACAGTGTCTTTCAGCTCACCCTGCTTTACAACAGATTTTACAGGCTCTGTAATATTAAAGTTTTTAATCTAAGTCGGGAATTTTCATTGCTAGGCATTCAGTGACTGAACTTTAGATACATGACAAATTACTTAATCTTACAACAGGGAATCCTTAAATCTTAAATCTACCAATGTAAGCAGGAATCCTGACTTAGCTGGAGAACCTTAGATTAATAATATTATGCGGAGATTCAGCACACAAATTTCGACTCTGTTTCTTTAACTTTAAAGGGAAAGTGATTGTAAAGCGAGTATGTTAAATTTGCTTAGAAATGTCTAAAACCGTCGATAAAAAGATGTAATATAATTGATATGTCCGGGGATTGTAGATTTTTGAATGTGGATACAATTTTTTTAAACCTTGAATAGGATTACCAAAAAAAATGAAATATGGGTCAATAACGACAATATTGTGGGTAGGGATGGTAACATGGTTGATGTTAATTTTATCCAATTACCTGTGGAATCTCTTCTGTTGGAATTTGAGCTAACTGAACTTTTCTTTTTCTTATCTTTTCCAAGCTTTAAGAAAGATTTTCCTGAACCATTAAAACTTTTTATCATCATTTTATTATAAAAAAATTAAACAATTACCCTGAAAAGCTTCCATAAACCCCTGCTGAGAGCTGGCATCGATATCACCCAAATACTGATCAATATTAACATGCTTGCTAAAAATCTCTCCAGACACTTTCTTATCAGCCTCTAGATCGTCTTCGTTGATTTCTGAATCCTTCCCCTGCTCTCTTGAACTGAAATAAAGAAAATTGCGGCTTTAAACATTTCTCTTTTTTTTAATGCCCTACTCGGTTTTTTTTGAGCTTGGCGCCTCTTATTCTAAGCATCATTTATGCACTTTTTTCAGATTTATTGATGAATTTTCAAAAAATGACATTATTTCTTTGCAATTATTTTTTTAATTTTAAACGGCCGCAAATTTTCTCAGGAGTCATGTAAGATACTCCACAAAAGTTTGGACCTATCGGTTCAAAGGTTTTGACGTTAATTTAAAATTATTAATAACGCGTGATCGCTAATTCTTTAAGTGCCACATTTAAAAAAAAATACTTTTAATGTGATGATGTTCACATTCTCCACTTTGCACATTTGTTAGTCTTGTTATCATGTACTTTTGTTCGAACTTAAGGATTTTAAAACTTTTAATACAATCATCTAATTGTAGAAATGCAAAAACAAATAATCTAAGCTTTAGCTCAAGTTTTAACTGTTTCTAACCAGGTGTAAAAATACTTGTAGAAACATGACGAGAGTAAATGAACTAATCTGTTAGAAGATTTCTTCTCGCAGTTTTGAAAATAAATAGACTATAATGCCTCGTCATGACAACTTAGTTAGATTTCAACAAACTTTTTGAACTGAGGAGAAAATCTCAATTATAATTGTCCAAACGCTTAAAGATCCGCCTAATTCGAAAAGTCACTGAAATGTTGGAATTTTGTTTTAAATTTGTGGATTATCAAAAAAATGAACTTCACATTTTTCCTATAAAATCTGTTATGTCAAATATATGTCCGCAATATTGTTAATTTATTTCTTCAGAAATTCTTATGATATCAACTTTTACAATGAGTTTATTAAGAAAGTTAAATTTTTTTCGAGTTTAAAAAGCGAAAGGCAATGTCTAATGTCTAGTGTAGATTTCTAATCAACGCAGAACGTAAGAAAACTTGGATATTATTTTTCTATGAAAATCTGAGAATTGATACCTCCCACATTACATGAATACAAGAACAAGCCCTTTAAGTTTAAGTATTTATATATTTGCAGAAAAAAATCTTAAATTCTAAAATGTTTCTCCTGAATAAAGTATAAATCCAACAAGGTTAACCAAAAAGAATTACACTTGACGCACGAAAATTCTTCAAATATGAAAATACAATTGCTGTAGTGCACGGTGTTGCCCAGGTTAACATATTTACTCATAGTTACTCCTGACGTTTACCCGCGCTTGGAATTGAATCATTTAGCTAAAGTGCACGGCGTTGCCCGAAATAAAGAAACCTTTGTCACCTCCAAAAAATGTCAGTCAATTTGGTCCAGCTGTTAGGTTAGGTCATATATAATATATATATGAGCGAAGAGCTTTCTTATATAGTTGAAGTTGGAATTTTTACTTTAAATATTGATCAAGTTTTTAGAAAGTATTTTAGTCTTAAATGAACTGGGAGAGACAAGAATACCTGAAAAAGCGGAATATATACCACACAGTCTCAGTTGCATTCCTACAGCCTAAGAGAGCAGAGCTTTTCTCAGAAAGCTCTCTGCACTATCTTCAGTGGACGCTGAGAAAGACCAAGAAGGGAGGGAAGGCCAAGCGGCCATGAACCTTGTGCTCAATAAGCTAGCCTCCTTTCTTAACTACAAGTCAAGAAATAGTAATAACAAAGAGCCAATATGTCTAAAATTAATCCGGTTTTTTACCCACTCCACATAGGAATCGGAGCCCTTTCTGGAAGGGCCCTGCTCCACAGCTGACAAAAATAGGACAACTCTAAATTCTGCATGCAGTGGTGCATAGAAAATTTGATACTACCTAAGTAATTTTGGTGGACTGGGAAACAGTATAACATGTGGACAAATGGAGTGTTTTTTAACAAAACATTCCTGATACGCCACTTCTACAAACCCTCATCCTCATCTCTACTCTCCTCTACCTACCATATAATAATCCTCTCACAAACAGTGAAATGAGACTTGAGGACATTTCTCTGTTAGATCCTACAACAAAATTATCTCTGAGTGGGTCGCTTGCTTATTCTTCGTTGGAATGACAACTCTCCTTTTATATGAAAGTTAACATGTGTTGTTTAAAGCAGGGAAGCTATTGCTCCCTCGCAGCAAATAAAAAAATAACTTAAAGTTCTAGGAGTGGTGATCTAGAAAATGCAAATAGACAGAATGTACAGTGCTGAGGCTGCTATTACAATTAAGCAAAACCAACAAAAATCAGAGGGGGGACATCTAATTAATGAAAGGGTGATCGTCCACTGTCTTATAATGGCGCAAAGACAGCGACTTGTAAACATTCATTCAAAAGCAGCGCCATAAATGGACGGGTAAAGGGAAACAAGAAAAAAAAACTTGCAGACGTGCAGACGGAGAAAAAAGATGAACATTTAAAATTATCAATTTTGCCTCGCACCATTTGATTTTATGAAAATTATAAAAAAAATTATAAAACGGTTGTAAAAAAATTTGGCACAGTCGTTTCTGAATTCTCATTCTTTGTGGGTAATTCTGTTTAATGTACAGGGTTACCCACTAGGAATAAAACTTTAGAGCCGACTGTGCAGAATTTGTTATTATTGGTTCCTTTCAACAGCACACTTGATTTATCGCTTGCATATTTATTGAGCACATCATTAGAAGAATAATTTTTAAACCAAGACCCAGTGTATATAGTATTTAAATGAATATGATCTGGAAACCATGTATGCACCTGTTTAGTAGAGGATTCTGTAGTTCTGCGTCCAGGGCTAATCTCCCATGATAGATCCTTCAATATTGTAGATTTAAGCATATACAGGGGGCTTATAGGTATTGAAAAATTGTTGAACTCCCCCACCTCCCCCCCCAAAAAAAAATGTCTGTATACACCCTGCATTATGCATACATGATATATACAGGGTACATTCTAGATATTTACAGACTGCTTATTAGCTTTCACGGGCTGGGCTAAGTAGACATATAGTCGTACCGTCAAGACATGTTTTATTCCATTAAAAGGTTCTTGACTGCCATCTTTCCACGACTAATACCCATTCAGGGGTTAAGTTTTACAATTTTTAAAAGAAGTGCTCTAACTTTTAACGTAGAACACAAAATTTAACAATTTATTCTAATTTAGAAGGTTTTTATTTCGGATCCAAAGGATCCTTAAATATCTCTGAAAATGTCTTTTAATTGGTTGTGTACTCCAATTGTTCACAATGGAACGCGTTGTAGAAAATATCCCATATTCTAGCTTTTAATAGATCTCTGTACTCTCTTATCTCTAATACAGGGTAATCCAGATAATATGAAATCCGTTTCATGAATTCCTTGAAGGAGTGGCGGTTGAGGAAAATACAGTAAAAATTTATTTTGATTAAGAATTAGTCAACAAAGAATAAGAGTCGAATTACAAGAGACAAAAAATGGGTTTTATTTATTAGAAATAAGGGTTGGATTCAATCTGTATCAGGATTGGATACTAAACTAGTATTCCACTGCGGACACTTAGATAGTATCTCAAGATTGGATACTAACCTGGTATCCCAGGATTGGATACTAACCTAGTATCCCAGGGTTGGATACTAAACTAGTATTCCATTGATGAACATGATGAACACTAAGCTAGTATCTCAGGGTTGGATACTAACCTGGTATCCCAGGATTGGATACTAGCCTAGTATCCCAGGGTTGGATACTAACCTGGTATCCAAGGATTGGATACTAGCCTAGTATCCCAGGGTTGTATACTAACCTGGTATCCCAGGATTGGATACTAGCCTAGAATCCCAGGGTTGGATCCTAAACTAGTATTCCAAGATGGACACTAACCTAGTATTCCAGGGTTGGATACTAACCTAGTATCCCAGGGTTGGATACTAAACTAGTATTCCACTGATGGACACTAAGCTAGTATCTCAGGGTTGGATACTAACCTGGTATCCCAGGATTGGATACTAGCCTAGTATCCCAGGGTTGGATACTAAACTAGTATTCCAAGATGGACACTAACCTAGTATCCCAGGGTTGGATACTAAACTAGTATTCCACTGATGAACACTAAGCTAGTATCTCAGGGTTGGATTCAATCTGTATCAGGATTGGATACTAAACTAGTATTCCAAGATGGACACTAACTTAGTATCCCAGGGTTGGATACTAACCTAGTATCCCTGGGTTGGATACTAGACCAGTATTCCACTGATGGACACTAAGCTAGTATCTCAGGGTTGGATACTAACCTAGAATCCCAGGGTTGGATACTTACCTAAAATTCCAGGGCTGAATACTAAACCTAGTATCCAAGGGTTGGATACTAACCTACTATCCCAAGGTTGGATACTAATCTAGTATCCCAGGGTTGGATACAAACCTTTTTTGCCAGGGTTGGATACTTACCTAGTATCCCAGGGTTGGATACTAACCTAGTATCCCAGGGTTGGATACTCGGAGAAGATTTAAGAATATCCTGAACCAGATCTCGAAGAAATCTACTTGTCTCTCGATGGCGAACACTTGCACACCGTTTCATTTCAATTATCTGAAAGGTTTCCATCGTACTTTACTTAATGCCGGGACAGTTTCTACATGTTTACTTCTTTTATTTATTAACAAAATCTACCCGCTGAGGTTGGGAGATTTTTAACCCAAAGGAATTGAGTCTTTGCCCCAAACTCTGATTTTCTATTCCCTATATCTGTTTAACCTAGCACTTTAAACTATGAATTCTGACGAATCAAATTGTCAAAGTTTAAAATATGAAAAGTTTATATCATCAGAGTGCAATAATATAAGGAATAAAACAATTCAGTTTGTCGCAGACTGAATTCCCTTGTCTAATGATACCATATATATGAATTCACTTTAGAGTCTAGACTGTTGTTTACTGCATCAATATGTATAAACATAAATATAGGCAATAGTCATTAAAGGAAATGTCTGTAATGCTAAATTCACACCGGTACCTCCGTTTGATGAAGATGTTCTTGTTTTTTTTAAATTTAAAAATTGATTTTGTCTTTTAGTGATGTCTCTATATAATGGGCGGATTTAAACAACAGAGACGAAGAGATAAAGGTTTAAAGGATAAAGGTTTAAAGGATAAAGGTTTAAAGGATAAATGTTTAAAGGATAAAGGTTTAAAGGATAAAGGTTTAACTGATGAAGGTTTAAAGGATAAAGGTTTAAAGGATAAAGGTTTAAATGATTAAGGTTTAAAGGATAAAGGTTTAAATGATAAAGGTTTAAATGATAAAGGTTTAAATGATAAAGGTTTAAAGGATGAATTTTTAAAGGATAAAGGTTTAAAGGATAAAGGTTTAAAGAATAAAGGTTTAAATGATAAAGGTTTAAATAATGAAGGTTTAATGGATAAAGGTTTATATGATAAAGGTTTAAAATGATAAAGGTTTAAAGGATAAGGTTTAAAGGATAAGGTTTAAATGATAAAGATTTAAAGGATAAAGGTTTAAATGATAAAGGTTGAAAGGATAAAGGTTTACACGATAAAGGTGATGCAACTTTAGAAACTCGAGAGTAACGCTGAAAGTACGTCTACAGTTTCTTTAAGCTTACACTATTATACAGTCTTGTGAGAATAATCAAAAACTACTGCATTGAGTTTAAAGCTTTCCACCTGCTCCGACAACCACAGGGGGGGGGGGCAATAAAATATCACACTTGAACCTCAAGTCAAAACTTTTCTTTCCAAGTCTTAGAATCAAGAATTGAGAATTATGGAGCCAAACAGATTAATTTAATTCCTTTTCAATATCCCGTGATGGCCAATCATTGCAGGGATAAGCATAATTCGGCGATCAAGCATTCATCCTTCAATTTTAGATTTTCCACAATGGAAGTTAGATCTATTTCAAAGGAATTGAGTCTTTGCCACAAACTCTGCTTTTCTAAACCTTATATTATTGGATTCCAATGTCGTAGACCTATAGTTATTTCAACTATGAATTCTGTTAGATCAAATAATATAAGTTTGAAATATCAACAAAGATTTAAAACATTGGGTTTCAAAGATAAGGATTATAAATTCAGAGTTTGTAGTAAAGGCTCCATTCCTTTCTTTGTCAGTAGAAGATTTTGAAAATTAAAGATTGGACAAGATATGTCAAGATGTTAATTCACATTCCTTCTAACTCCTACTTGTAGGAAGGCATGACTTTTAAGTTAGCCTACTTTTTGTGCAGCATGCCTTGATGAACATTTATAGAGATTTTTTAATTTTTGTTAGGATTCATATTTCTTGATATATCTGTATATATAAAGTTGTAATCGCTGTTTGTTTTTCCGATCATAACTCAAAAACCCCTGGACCTATTTGCCTCAAATTTTGATTGGGGAACTCGGGAAAGCCACGGGAATTTTCTTAGCTTAGTTTTGAGATTCTAAGTTGAGTGGATCGACTTTTCTCAGGAAAAATAGCTACCATAGTAATTTACAACCATGTGTGGATAAACAGTAACTATGAGTAACCTTGAGTAACGCTAGTATATTATATAATAATCCCAAATTTATAATTGTTTATTTGATGTACAGTTTTATTTTTTAGTACATTTTTAGTTACATGCACAGGGAAAAAGACTGTCTGAATTGAAAATGCATTCTTATATGACGCACGTGGTTACTGATTTTTATTATTTTGTAATCATAAGTTTTTTTATCTTCTCCCAGTTTTTGCACTATTCTTTGATTTCTCTGCTCTTGACCTGTGAGTTGTTCCAACCCTATTCTTGTTCTTGTTTTAATTTTCCACAACAATGCTTTTGTGAGTTTATCCTGGTAAAGGAGATCTTACTCTTCAGTTTTTGCTTGAATTGCTTGTGTGCCAACTACTGGAACCTGGCAGAGTTCAGGTTCAAACCTTCCAGTATCCATCCTCACTCCATATACAATCCTTTCAGTATCCGTCCCTTCTCTATATACAATCCTTCCAGAATCCATCCTCACTCCATATACAATCCTTCCAGTATCTGTCCGTTCTCTATATACAATCCTTCCAGTATCCATCCTCACTCCATATACAGTCCTTTCAGTATCCGTCCCTTCTCTATATACAATCCTTCCAGTATCCATCCTCACTCTATATACAATCCTTCCAGTATCCGTCTTTATTCCATATACAATCCTTCCAGTATCCATCCTCACTCCATATACAATCCTTTCAGTATCCGTCCCTTCTCTATATACAATCCTTCCAGAATCAATCCTCACTCCATATACAATCCTTCCAGTATCCGTCCCTTCTCTATATACAATCCTTCCAGTACCTGTCATTACTCTATATACAATCCTTCTAGTATCCGTCTTTACTCCATATACAATCCTTCCAGTATCCGTCCCTACTCCATATACAATCCTTCCAGTATCCTTCCCTACTCTATATACAATCCTTCCAGTATCCGTCCCTACTACATAAACAATCCTTCCAGTATCCGTCCCTACTACATATACAATCCTTCCAGTATCCGTCCCTACTCAGTATACAATCCTTCCAATATCCGTCCCTACTTTATATACAATCTTCCCAGAATCTGTTCCTACTCCATATATGACACTTGTTTATTTACATTATAAAATTTTCTTCAAGTATCAATTGACTTCCATTGGTTTCTCCTACATTACCAGCAACCTGAAAATATTCGAGTAGGTTCAATATATCAAATTAACCAAAGGAGAGAATGTTTTTAACCTTCATCTCTTTGAAGATAAAAGGACGACGACCACATTTAAGAATTCCCGGATTTTAGGTGTATTTATTTCTGATTCTAGGTGAATTTATTTCCAGATTATAGGTCCATTTATTTCCAGATTCTAGGTCCATTTATTTCCAGATTCTAGGTCCATTTATTTCCAGATTCTAGGTGCATTTATTTGTGATTCTGCGTTTATTCATTTCCAGATTCTAGGTGCATTTATTTCCAGATTCTAGGTCCATTTATTTCCAGATTCTAGGTCCATTTATTTCCAGATTCTAGATGCATTTATTTCGGATTCTGGTTGTATTTTTTTTTGGATTCTGGGCGCATTTATTTTCTTAATTCTAATAATTCCATAAAAACAACCAATTTTATTCTTCCTTGTGAGTTTTGTATTTGTATTATCATAGTTCTATAATACCCGGGGCGGTAGCTCAACCTTGTTATTAAGTTTAGAATCTAACCTCTCAGCTTGGGTTGAATAATCCCTTGAGTTCTCTAGTTCTAATCCTATCCTCAGATCTAGAGATATCAAGGTTGTATTGGGAACCGTTTTGTCACCTAGATACGAGCCATCAATTCTTACATTTATACATTACACAGACTCACACAGCACCAGGCTTTCTTGCTTTTGCTCTGAAGGAGATTTACCAGTCTCTCAACCTAGACAGGGAGAAAATTTACCAGTCTCTCAACCTAGACAGGGAGAAAATTTAACAGTCTCTCAACCTAGACAGAGGGAAGATATACAGATGTTATTGAGAAATAAACTTCATAGTGTGTGTACTTATATTTGTTTTTCTGAATACTCGAACAAACTTTACAATGTTGCAGAAAGTACCATTTGTGTAATAAATCTAGGTCCGAGATTACTCGACTCTTATTCTTATTTAGTCTCTCTGACTGTATCTCTAGCCAAAACTCAAGGCTCTGTACACGTCCGTTTAAATCAACGTTTCATATATTACTAATTTATTAATACAGGTGAATATAGCTGATCGGACTGGCCGGTCAGGGTCAACATCAACAAAGATATAATAGATAACAAAACATATATAATAAAGATTGTACTAATCATGGCAGCAGATAATGCTACATTTTTCTATTCCCCCCCCCCATTTTTTCTATCTTGCTTAAAGTAATTGTTGTAATTGAACTCCCATTTGCAGAAGGGTATGCCCAATTCACAACAGTACCTACGATTGAGCAAAAATGTTTTTTTTATTCTAAAAATAGATTTTTTTTAATTGTGGTGTCTCATAATTGGTGAATTTTAACCTTTATATAGTAACACAATATTTAAGAAATATCAGCGTTTTTTTTAGCGTGAGTTTTGCTTTCTAATATACTCGTTAAGTTATCTAAAGAAAAATCTATAATAAAGCTTCCAAGTAAATCTTTAAGCTCTAAAGTAATATTAAAGTATTTTATATGAGAGTACGTACGACGCAATAAAATTTGTTTCACTTACATTAGTAAAGTCTTTGTAACAAACTCTGATTTTCTAATACCTATATTTTTCCACCTGATGATGGTGTAAACCTTTGATATTTAAAACTTGGATTTTTTCATCTAACAGAATTCATAGTTTGAAATATTAAAGGTCTACGGCATTTGATTACAAAGATATAGAGATTAGAAAATCATAGTTTGTGACAATGACTCAATTTTTTTAGTTCTCTAAAATATATCATGATAGCTCTAGAAATTACATCTGATTCTGAGTAACATTTCACAAAATAACAAAATTTTTATTTTCATCTCGAAAATAAGTATTAATACTTAACACAGTTTCCCTGTGAAGAACATTAACCTTTTTGAAAAAGTCCCAAAACACGTATTTTGCCATTTTTTTCGTCTGGTTCTTAAGTTCTCTATAAAATAATTTTTAAAAAATATGGTTTTTTAAACAATCCTTATTTTAAAATAGGTCATGAGAATCTGCCAAAATCAAGGGTTCGACTAAAACTTGTTAGTTCTCTTTTGCTTGCAATGCAATTTTTAATGTATTTACAAACAAAACTTTTTGGCAAAAGTTTTTAAAATTTTAAAAATTTTGAAAAACGGTGTTTATCAAACTTTTTCTTCTTTTATACACTTGCGGAAAAACAGGGTGATCATAAAAATCTGCCAAAAACAAGGATTTGACTAAAACTAGTTACAAACAAAACGTTTTGGCAACGTTTTCTAATCCCGAAATCTTTGCTGCCTGATGTTGTAGACCTTAAACATTTCAAAACTTAGATTATGGGAACTAACTGAATTCATAGTTTGAAATATTTCAGGTATATGACAAAAGTTTGCAAAGATATAGGGATTAGAAAATTACTCAACATAACCTTAACCCTATCCCCGCTGGGGTACTTGAAAACCAGGATACGCTGGGGGGGGGTCAATTTGCCCCCCCCCCCTCTAAATCCCATGTTTTATGTCCAAATATGACAAATGATACATCATTAGAAAGCTCTTGTGCTCTACTTTTAGAATCTGCAAAAAAATTTGCAAATTTGCGAAAATTGAATTTTTTATCGCAAAATCCAGTTTTATAGTAAAAATGTTTGCAAAAAAAAATGTGTCCAAAAAATGAAAAATTATACATTTTTGAAAAGCCCTTGACCATGCCATTTCAAATATGCAAAAATTTTTGCAAACTTTTAAATAACCTGATTTTTAATCAAGAAAAACTAAAAATGTGCAAATTTCCTTTGACAGGTTTTTTGCTAAAAATTTGCAATTTTTTTTTCGCAAAACTTGTGCAATCCGTTTCCTTATGTCATAGGCTTTCCAAAAAGCTAAATTTTATCAAAATCTGACAAGTGAAAACAAAGATTTAGTTTGCTACAGGCAAAAGCAGTCATTCAGGCAGTGTGCCTGAGGAATCAGGCAGTTAGTATTAAAGCCCGGTTTTAGGCCTAAAGGGAGGGCTTTGGGTATGTAAGAAAAGTCAGAAAATTTCAACAGCCTCAGACCAATACTTTTTGAGTTATGTAAAAAAAACTACAGGGGGGGGTTCAAATTGACCCCCCCCCCATTGGGAATAGGGTTAACCAGTTTTATGATTCAATATAATAGAGCTGTATTAGTTTTAATGCCCAAAACATCTAAATGTAATATTCTCAAATGTAAAAGTATTTCATTTTTAAACATTTTTGATTCTTTATTTTTTAGATTATTTACTCTTTTGTTAGTATTACGAGAAAGTAAAGGTAATTTTTAAAAACTTAATTTTTATATTCTTGAGAACTAAAGAACCACACGAAAACCATGACAAAATACTTTTTTTGGGACTTTTTCAAAAATTTTAATGTTCCTTCAGGGACACTGTGTTAAGTATTAAAACTAATTTTTGAGATGAAAATAGAACTTACAAGTTTTAGTCGAACCCTAGATTTTGGCAGATGTTATGACCTATTTTAAAATAAGGATTGTTTAAAAAACCCCTAACGGATTTTTAAAATTTTTATATTTTAAATTTCTAGAGAACCAGACGAAAAAAATGACAAGATACGATTTTTGGGACTTTTTTATAAAGGTTAATATGTTCTAGCAGAGACACAGTGTAAAATGATATAAATTTGGTTTAAAAAAAAATTTTGTTTTTAATTATTTTATCGCTCTTAAAACTTTAACCAGTGTAACCTGTGAACATTTTGGAATTAGAAAGCACCTGCTCCAGAATTGAAGAAGTAATTGGCAAAATTTTAAACGATTTTTGCATGAGAGCTTTCAAAGTTGCAACCTTTGGATCACTTTGACTTACCGATCTTTCTGGGTTTTTTCCCTCTTATTGAAAATTTATCATAAATCATCTCTTCCAATCCAAAAAGAGAGATCATAAAGCGCTTTTTATCGCATTAAGCCTTTACCCCCTTTCATTTTTCGCGAACACTCCCTTTAAGTTGTCTCTGCCAATCCAAAAAGAGAGATCAATGTTCCTTGTACTGTAGAAAGATGTAGGTTGATATAATCTATAAATGAAAAACTTGTTGTTCTTGAATATAGTATTTTTGTATCTTTAATTAACCTGGCGTCGGACTCAGAACCTCCCACCCTTGGGACTAAAAATCTAGCTGAGCCAGATAAAATCAGTAATCTGGATTTCGTTGTATGTACTTTCAACACTGTAAAATAGATAAATACTGTATAGTGTGTAAGCTTTAAATGGTTTTTAATCTCACTACTGCCGCGTAGCAATTCTTTGTCCTTAGGTCGGAACTTTTGTGTGAAGTATCGTTAATCTTGAACGCTCGATGTTGATATCCATTGTTGACACTTTTTAGGAATAAATGCTTGATCCCGAAATTCACAACACAAAGTTCTGACTTCTGCACAAACTTTCTTTTTCAAATTTACTGTGTCAAATCAACCAGGTTTATTTATAGTTGTTGTTAGAGTTGTTAGCTCTTTTACACTTCTTAGCTTGATTCTTCGATTTGGTTTGTAACTTGTAAGTTACACACACCCAGGGGCGGATATAAGGATTCTGTAGGTTGGGGTAAAAATTTTTAATTTGGCGCGCGAAGCGCGGCGGAATTTTTTTCAAACCCCCCCCCCCTCTAGAAAAATATCATGATGTATATCCAATTATTGGTTTTAATTGGGTTTGATTT
>NW_019396052.1:218211-269838 GCF_000591075.1 Eurytemora carolleeae
ATTTTCCGGGGGGGGGGCAGTGCCCCGTCTGGAACTCCCAGGGGGGGGGCAATAGGACTACTGCCCCCTAGGTACGCCACTGTGCCTGGCCTGAGGAAGGGAAATGCAAGCAGATGTAATATTAAAAGAGCCTCCCTCATGAGTGCCCCCTCTCAGCCTCTCAGGGGGGGCAAGCGTGGGGGGGGGGGGCGCGGCCCCCCCTCGTACACCCCTGGATGGGAGTGCATGAGTGCAAGGCTAGATAGCCTTTCTGTTTTCATGGTGTTCCGTAGGGGGGTTATTGGGGTAAATAACCCCAATAACCCCCATTATATCCGCCACTGCACACACCTGTAGGACTGATTTCTTATCCTTATTTTAAATATTACAGATATATCTGTCCTATAGGACAAAAGTAGAGGTAGTTCTCTGCCTTGTCACAGATTACACAGATAGGACAAGATAGGACAAAAAGGAGGTTATAATTCATCTCAGATTAAACAGAAAAGGTTGTCGCTTTCTTCTTTTTCTTAATGTCGATTACACAGATAGGACAAAAGAGGTGTTCGTTTAATTTTCTTTATTTTAATAAATGATACTGAAGATAAATGTCGTTTTTATGTAATTCTTCTCACAGATTGCACAGATAAGACAAAAGAGATGTCGTTTTCTTGATTTTTTTTTCAGATTGAACAGATCAAACTTTCAAGAGATTAGGAGGATTATTTTTTATCAATTCCACCATATTTAGTGCACCTTCCGACCATGTTTTATTTACTGATAACAAATGATTGTTGCATAGCACACTGTACTTTACCTCGTGGATGAAAACTCTTGTTTCAAGGTCAAACAGAAGAAAGGTCGTCTTTATAACCGGGATGGTATCTGATCACGTGATGATGAATGTTGATCACGTGGTCCTCTGATGAATACTTGGACTGGACCTTGGCAATGTTCTCCTGTCCCCTCATTATTTTATAGAACCTCGTGCCAAGCATCAGTGTTGCTGACTACTCAATATATTTCTAGATATACATTCCTTATGATATATTCTAGATATATATTGTTTATTCTAGATAAACATTCCTTGTGATATATTCTAGATATATATTGTGTATTCTAGATAAACATTCCTTGAAATATATTCTAGATATATATTGTTTATCAGCTAGATATACATTCCTTGTAATATATACTAGATATATATTGTTTATTCTAGATAAACATTCCTTAAAATATATTCTAGATATATATTGTTTATTCCTTAGGTCATACTTTGATTGGTACAGGAACTCATTGGATTAAGCCATTTACTACACTCCTTGTAATATTTTCTAGATATATATTCCATGTAATATATTCTAGATATATTGTGTATTCTAGATTTACATCCATTGTAATATATTTAAGATATATATTATATATCCTAGATCGATATACATTCCTTGTAATATATTCTAGTCTAGATGTACAGTTGTTGACAGATAACAGCAACACACCAGATAAACTTGGATAAAAGGCCCGTCGGAATTCCGCTGAGGGAAATATATTCTGTCTGGATAATTCCTTTCCGGTCGGCCGCAAATACACACAACAGAGTAACCCCGTCTCAAGAGAATCGATAACAAAAGCTTTATTTCCTAAAAAATAACATAAATTATAGGTCATGGTTACTTGTACAATGTTATAATAAATGTTAATAATAGAAAAAATCTTACAATTTATTTAGGTATGATAGAAGGGAAACAATTATTGTTGATCAGTATTGAAATACGTGTTTAAACTTCTGAAAAAAAATTACAGTTGAATATTTAACGAAATTCACTAATGCTTCATATGAAAATATTCTTGCTTAACTTTAATGATTTCACAATAAACGAAAATGTCTTAAGCTCCGTGGGACAGAGTACAAAGAGAATGCGGGCTGAAATTATTTGGTTTGGTTTTCTCCGAGAGGAGATTTTAAGTTGAAGACGACATTACCCAGAGGTCTTAAAGTTAATGGTTACCAACAGTCCTTTTAATATTTTCTAAATATATAGAAATATAGATTTATATATATATATATTATTCTGTAAAATATACATTCCTTGATTTCTAGATATATAGATGTGCATTACATTCTAGATATGCCAGTGTTCCCTTCCCATTCCCCCCCCCCTCAATGTTTGTATCATGTATGCATTTTGTCACAATTTTGTGTTCCCTCATGTGTTTGCTCACTATATTCCTCCATATTATTAGTGCATACTTGGATATACATTTTTCAAACCAAGCTAATAACATTCCCGTGGTTCTATGTGGTTTCCCAGTCAAAATTTGAAGCAAATCAGTTCATGAGTTATGATTGGACATACAAACCAAGAAATATATAGTTCCTTGATACAAACTATACTCCGAAACAGAGCTTAGTAATATATATATATATTTTTTCTAAATACATGTTTCTTGTTTTGAATTATTGTTATACGAGTTATATTGTGTGTTCCAGATGTAGATTTCTTATAATTTATTCGAGACATATATGATTTATATTTCTTGTAAAATGCAATAATCTATACATCTATATATACGTACTTTGCTTGTTTGTCTGTTAGTTTGTAAGTCTGTTTGTATCTAATAAATGTCAAAACGGCTGAACCAATTTGGCCCAACCCAGCCAGACGGAGTCCTTCAAGGGAAACTTAGGCCCCTGTCGCCTTGAAAAAGTCCTCCCAATTTTCAGAAAGATATCATATTTCAGTAACATTTAAAATATTTATTCAGCATATATTTTCAGAATGGCTTCCGGCCCCCCTTCTACAGCCTGTTTCTCCCGGTGACTAGATGGAAGGCTTTCTGAGAGGCTTTCCTCAGTTTAACCATTATGATCATATTTCAGACACATATGCTTTAAATTCCTTCCCCCATTCCTTCTGCAGCCTGGTTTTTTCAGCGACTTTTGCAAAGCCTCCTGAGGGCTTACCTCAGTTTCACAATTAAGTTCAAAATTTATGACCCATTCCTCATGCTTTCCTTTCTTAGGTGAAAAATCTTACCTCCCCCAAACTACATATGTCTCAAAGAAGTCTGCAAGCAGTCATATATAGCTGTCTTTATTGGAGGACTTATTAAGTCCTCCTGCGCTTTAATTTTTCAAGCTGTGAACCATGCTGCTGTCAGGTAACTAGCTGTTCCAAGAACTATACAAATCAGCTGCTCATATAGAACTATACAACTCAAGTAACTTACTGCTCCTAGAACTATACAGCTCAGGTAACTAGCTGCTACTTTAAACTATACAGCTCAGGTAACTAACTGCTAATAGAACTATACGGCTCAGGTAACTAGCTGTTACTTTAGAACTATACAGCTCAGGTAACTAACTGCTAATAGAACTATGCAGCTCAGGTAAGTAGCTGCTCCTATAGAACTATACAGCTCAGGTAACAAGCTGAGCCTAGACCTATACAGCTCAGGTAACTAGCTGCTACTTTAGAACTATACAGCTCAGGTAACTAACTGCTAATAGAACTATGCAGCTCAGGTAACTAACTACTATAGAACTATACAGCTCAGGTAACAAGCTGTGCCTAGAACTATACAGCTTAGGTAAGTAGCTGCTCCTATAGAACTATACAGCTCAGGTAACTAGCTGCGACTATAGAACTATACAGCTCAGGTAAATAGCTGCTACTTAAGAACTATACAGCTTATATGACTAGCTGCTTCTATAGAACTTTACAGCTTATGTAATAATGATAAATATGATAATAATAACAATAATGATAATAAAATAATAATAATAATAATAATTATAATAAAAATAATAATAATAATCATAATATCACATATATTACATATATATATATATATATTATGCTTTTGCAGTGCTCCAAATTAAAGAGCTCTGTCAGTATTTATTACTTAAAAATAAATAAAAGATTTATAGTATAATAATTGTACAAAAATATTATTAAACCCTTAATAACAATACTATAACACATATTTGTTAATAACAATGAATATTAATAAACACCATAAATGATAATAATTTTAAGGTTTAAAATCTTGGTACACCCTGGATGCTGGTGCCGAATGATGAATATAGGTTTAAGAATAAATAATCCCTGGCTATAGATCATGAATGAGGGATAAGGTTCGGATGAGTGGTTAAATAAGCTCCAGTTCTTTAGTTGCACTGATACCTAGAATTGGACAGGATTAGTTCATGTCTAATCCATCATCATGACAGATAACTGAAATTCGTGGCTCTTTGTATCAGCGCAAAGAAATATTTTGATTTTTATGCCTCAAAAGCTAAACATTTTATCTTAGATTTAATGTTATATGAATTAAGATACAAAGAATTGCATTTAAATTTTTCCTGTTATATCATTGATCCATCATCGACACAGCATTTTAAATGTACAATAATTCCTGGAAACAAATTCTTTTTTTAAGTTTATGATAATACGTTAAAAGAATTTGGAAAATACATCCATTGTCTGAGAATTAATGAAATGTGTCCGATATTGTTCAAAAGTTTCTTATTTTTGTTAATTGAAGGTGCACAACTTAAGCCAGCATGTATGAATTAAGAACAGAACAATCTCTTAAGACTTCTTAAATTTTTAAAATTTTTTTAAAATTGTCTTTTTGTCTAGATGCCGACCTTCAACATAATTTCAAGTGCACCCTTGAATTTTATTTAAAATTACATTATCAATTACATATCAGTATCCTTTCTTCTTTTGTGTGAGAAAATTTTATGAGGATATTATTGTTTTCCTACCCAAGAATTCTCAACTGTAGTGTCTCTATACAGTGATCAGTGAATTTATGCAGCAGAGACAAGGAAACAATATGGGACTTAAAGAAAGATTTTAATGTAACTATTGCATTTAAATCTTTACCATAGCAAGTCAGTTAAAATATGGTTTTTAAAATATTTCAGAAGTTGCTTCATTATAAAATACTAGGGAGGAAACACGAAATAAATAGACTGCTCGGGTTATCTGTTACAGTTTTATAAGCGAAACTCATACTTAAAAACTATGCCCCCCCCCCCCCTCTTTATCCACCTATCACCATTTTATTCAATTATTCAACCCTAGTCCAGGGAGTCCAGGGCTATATTAAATGTCGTCTTAGAAAATATATCCCCGGGTCCATATACTATGCCTAGGTTTTATAATAGCATGGTTATTGGTTTCTCTCGATGCGATCCAATCTTTGGAAAATGTCGTTTTTTAAGATAGATAGATAAAAACCTAATGTGATGTCACTCTCACCTCAATAAATCAGTAACGTCAAGTTATTATCTATCTATCTTAGGTGACGACATTTTTCGTACTTCGGAGCGCATCGAGAGTAACCTGACTTATTACACAACATTCATAGACTTCATATGTATAATAATCGGACGATCGTTTGGAACGAAATAGATGAAAAATGCACGATAATTCTGAAAACGAACAAACTTATTTATTTTTGTACGACTGAAAACCGACCAAAACGGGTAGTTTACAAGTGAATTTAAAAAAAACCGAACGCCCCTCGATCTAGTCATGGGCCACAAAATGGACGGAATGGATGTTACGTTTCTCGCCAGATTACGGTCCGTCCTATTAACGTACTTTGGAGGACTTGTTTTGCCGCTTATAGATTCTTATTTGTATATATATAGAAAGTTATCTAGTACACAATCAGATACGTCCTCAGGTCGACCATTTTAGTGAAAGTTCAACGATATGGAATCTATGCATTTGTTTGTAATCACCAGTTTTCTAAACACCAACCACGCAGACCCGGTGTCATGCGTGGTGTGGACTTTTCCTTTAGGTGGACTCCCCTTAAAGGTTTAACCATTTCAACACAATGTAAGACATAAAAAGCAATGATGACATTTTACGATATGTATAAATGTATTTTGATTTGAAAAAAAAACATTAAAAATTGTTTATGACTCAAGTAAATAGTTTGTTTGTTTGATAATTTGAAAGAAAGACGACATTCAAGCGGAAGTAACCTTTTTTGCCTTTACCTGCACTTTAAAATACATCTATAAAGAACTAAATGCGTATTTAATATATTTCAACTAATAATCATTAAAGTTTTAACATGTCTAATATTGTGTTAAAATGGTTAAAACTTTATATGATTCTTCATGATTTCTTGATCTGACTAACGTACATTCGCACTAACGTTCATTCGGACTAACGTTTTATTTGAGGGTTAGGTTAGGTTAAGACAATTTGTGGTCCGAGCGCTGCGGCTAGGACAGGCTAGGGGGCCGGGCCACAAGTGTTACTGATCAGCTGAATTTAGTGCAAAAGTATACGTTAGTTCAATCGGACATTAGTGCAAACGATATAGCATCTGTATAGAGTCCGCACTCCGCTCCATAGGATACCGGTGTCCTGCATTAGCCCAGTGGGTTCTCCCTCTAAACTATTTTAACAAAATGTTGAACATAAAAAGGAATGTTAAGATATTAAAATGTTTTAGTTAACGCATGAATTAAATGGGCACATTAGTTCTAAACTATATTTTAAAGGAAAAAAAACCTTAATTTCTAAGGAATGTCGTCTTCCTTTCATATCTTCAAACAATCAGTAATTTTGCAAGATATAATTGATTTTTTTTGCATTTTTTCAATAAAAATACATTAACATACATATTGGTCAGTGTCGTAACATTGCTTTTGTTCTAACACTGTGATGAAATCAGTGCTAAGGATCCGGATGATCCGCATCATGTTGGCTTCCTGGATCCGGATCCGCAAAAAAATATGCGGATCCAAGGATGCAGATCAAAGGGTTCAAATATCAACAAAAAACTTTTTTGAAATCTTTGCTCTCAAACCCCAAATTTAAATTGTTGAAAAAAGAATTGATTATCTAAAATTTATATGCAGGGTGTCCCAATAAACATGGGAATTCAGTGACGAATTCGATAACTTCTTTTCAAACAATTCTTTGATTTAGTATAGTGATACCTACTGAGAAAGCTGTAATCTGTAAGAGTTTCTTCTGCTATGTTATCAATTTGTTTGTTTATGTTCTGACTGCATATACGGATGTACTTAGTAAAACAAGAAAATTGCAGTATGCAGAGTAAACTTGTCCGTCTTCACTGTTCATCTTATGGAGACATTATAGACACATCTTTGTTGTCTTTTACCCTTTTCATAAAATAAACTCTAGCAGAAATAATAATATTATTGGCTTTTGAACAGGTATTACAATGCTAATTCATAACAAAGACGATATCGAATTTGTCACTTAATTCCCGTGTGTTTAGGGACACCCTGTTATATACTTGGCTTGTCTGTCTTTTTTTGGTTATTTGATGAATTAATCTCTAGATCCCATTGAGAATTTCTGCGTAGAGTCTAGATTCACAAAAGTGACTATTTGTATCACTATTTTTACTCAATCAATGTCGTTGGTAAATGTTTTAAAACATTTTAGGATTTCTAGCGTTTTTAATTTCTCCCGGCAAACTGTTCCATAAATTCACAACTCTTTTACTAAAAAAATGTCTTTCCATTTCAGTGTAGATCGCGAGGTCATCAGATTTAGTGGATCTGCAGTTAGACAAGTTAGTCTATGTTTACCTGATCCGACTATTTATTTTAATTAAACTTTGAAAATCCGCGATTTTTTTTTTTGCTTTACAATGTATACATTATACAAAGAGAAAATATTCATTATTGAAAAAAAGATGTACGCGAATTGTATCCAATAAACGTCAAAACGGCTGAAACTATTGAGCCAAAATTTTGTAAGAGACTTTACATTACCCAAGGGAAGATTCAAGGACGATAAAAATTCAAACATTTGACTCCAACAACATTTTATTTTAATTAAACTTTGAAAATCCGCGATTTTTTTTTTTTTTCCTTTACAATGTATACATTATACAAAGAGAAAATATTCATTATTGAAAAAAAGATGTACGCGAAGCGCCCTATAAGCATAGTAATTTTAATATGCTTCTTCTGTAGAAAAAATTAGTAAATCTTGAAAAAATTGAAGACCTGGATCCGGATCCATTTTTTACAGTGTGGATCCGGATCCGCATGAAAATCAAATGTATCCTAAGCACTCGAGGTTGAAATGTGTAAAACTTTAGATACGTTGTTTAAAGATTAAAGTTTAAAAAACGATTAAAATACTAATTTTGTTCTGTTGATTTTAGAGGTATTCATTTTGTTTGTCTAACATGAAAATATCTGGAGCTTGGTGGGTTTCAGAATATATTCATAATACTTGCTACAACATGACATATTTTTCTGTTCTTTTCATTCAAAATATTATGTAGTAAAAACCTACTGTTTGTTTTGTAATAAAAAGGTAAATAACACGTTAACTCTACTTTTAACCTATAGTTATTTTATGATCTAGAACATCAATCAAATCGCACATATGGCACAATTAAGGGTTACACTTTACATAATTTTTATAATGTTAATAAAGTGGTCGTCTAGCATAGCTCGTTGAAAGCATGGTTAATTTTGGGGAATTGTGACTCAAAATTAATACTGGGTCTTCGGCTATAATCGATAAAAAAATCATTGATTTGTTAACAAACAAAAAATTAAAATGTCATATGAGTTTGTTTCGAAATAAGCGAGGAAAAAATGAACTTTATCTGGTCAACAAAATTAGACGAGAATAGAGGTTAGCACGAACAGAGGGGATACTAAATTTAGAAATTCAAAACATTTAAATAATGTAGTGCACGTTTAAAAAAAGGAAGGCTTAATAATCTAAACTTGAACCCTCTCTGGAGTAAATAATTGGCATTGAACAATATATAAATAGAGTTGGGCATCGTTATTTTCCCGTCTTTTTAACATTCAAGATTTGAATTGTGTTCCGGAGAATTTAGAAAATTTGAACAGTGAAACATTTTTCAAAATTGAATGCTCTTAAAGTTTAGAAGAATCAGATCAAACACTTTCCACGATTACTGAAAACTAGAAGAAACTATAATTTAACTGCAGGGTTACCCACAAAGGATGATACTGTAAAGACGACCTGAAACTCTTTATATATGATGGTTCCAAGGTTAAATTAAGTTGTCTGCCTTAAATATCGTCGTTTACTGGTTTATTTTATGATTTGGCAAAGAGATAATCCAGTTCACATTTGAAGGGAACCATGAATTTCATTTCATTTTCATTTCATTATTTTTATTTATGAATGTAAGTAAACAGACAGAATATGTTTCGTACAGTCGTTTCTAAAGTCTCATATTTAGATGGAAAATTTCTCCTCTGAAGGCTAAGGAACCTTGAATGCCAAAAAACAGATGAAAAACGATGTTTCACTCTAGACATACAACAGCAGAATTGTTTAAAATATACAAGGAAACCAACAGGCGGACAGGCCCAAGGAAACAACCACAAATACAGCATAAAGACCGATCATTACAACTCCCATTATCTTGGTCATCCTCCACTTGAAGGCCAGGATGGAGAAGAAGACCAAGATGAGCATGAGGAACAACATCCCGATGTTACATCCCATCCCCGTAGAGTTGACCACCATGTCCTTCTGGAAGATAATTGTGTACAAGAGCCATGGGACCGGAAGTCCAACAGTGACGTCAAATATGTTGGATCCAATTGACGAACTCACCGCCATATCTCCATGTCCTTGCTTGGCGACCAGTACGGATGTTATTAGGTCCGGGACGGATGTCCCCGCGGCTAAGAAAGTTAATCCCATGATAGCATCAGATATCCCAACAACCTGACCTATGGTAGTTGCCCACCAAACCATGAAGTAGGAGAAAACCATAATCCACAATATGCTGATGATGAAGGTGAGAGCAAAGAACTTCTTCCTTGTTGGATTGTTTGGATCTGGAGTAGTGATCCACATAGGGACCATCAGGGGCATAGTGATAACCCAGACGATTTTACTGAAAATACTCCCCTGGGGTCCAGACATAACAACATCCTTGTAATCCTCCTCATTTTGGACTTCCAGATCTCTTTCTTCATTTCCCTTCTCCGGAGTTAAGTTATCCTTCTCATTAGTTTCCTTCTTCTCTTCCTTGTCGCTGCCCTCTAGTTTCTTCTTTAACCCCTGTATTCCTCCTTCTAGGTTTTGCAGTTCTGTTCCAACTTCATCCGCAACCTTACCTTGCATAATCTCTAGAAGTGGTTTCCTATGAGGATTAAACTTGAACCCTGCTCTTAGATCAACATTGGAATCATCTTCCTCCTTTCCTTTCAAGCTGGGAAACGTCTTAAGAAATTTAGCCTCCATCGGAGCGTTGAATTTCATAAAGAGAACATATGCTCCGTACCAAAGGAACAGGATCAATGCCTCCCACCACTTGATCAGGTTGTCGGTGAAGAAGATCACGAGGAGAATAAGGCTGATGGAGTAGAACAACGTATCTCTGATCAATGGCCAGGCCGTCAACGCGAGAGGTTTGGCCGCGGCAAAGGCACAAGCTGCGATCACAAACAAAACGTTGAATACGGCAGAGCCGACAATAGTTCCTATACCGACATCACTCACAGCGATGAATACTCCAATCACTGAAGTAAACAGTTCCGGCGCTGACCCACCAGCTGCCATCAAGGTGGCTCCCGCTACATCTGGAGACATACCAAACTTATCAATTATAACATCAAGACTTGGCACAAAGAAGTGATCACAGACAAGTGCCAGGGCATAGAACATGTAGAGAACCCCAATGACATGAAGAACCACTGCGCCATGGGCCAGCTGGTCGTCTGTAAACGCATCTGGAGGGAACAGAGCATCTTCAGTTTTATTCTTCTCTACTCCGCATTCATCTACTTCTCCTCCTCGTCGTTCCTCGGGCTCAATAGTAGTGTCTTCATCCTTGAGAACAGGAAGAGGACTTCAGGGGACTTCAAATCTTATATTTATAGTGCTTCCCCCCCCCCCCACCGGAAGAAAATAAAAAAAATAGATTGAAGATGGTGTACTTTTTATTTGCATGATTTGTAGATTATATCCTATATTAAATATGTTAATATAAACTTTGCAAGCTTTTACAACCTAAATGTCAAAATGTTAACTGTATTTTATGGGGATAATTTAGATATTCAACTTTAAAGCATAGAGTTGAGCCTGCAGATGTGTAAATGTCAAATATGAGAAGCTATGCTTTGAGTTAAAATCAGTATTTTTTGTTTTTGCATGACTAAAACATTTTCAAATCATGCATCAAATCTAGCTCATACACTTTTTTCTACTTTAAAAATTTTAAAATATGATTTTTTATTTGATATCTAGTAAAGAAATTTGCATCTTTAAAAAAAATTTACCACTCAAATCTTAACTGTTACATTTTTTTTAAAAAGTTTATTGAAAGTAAATAAGTATTTAATTGAATTGCTTGAAATTGAGGGATTTTTTTTATAACGAAAAAGTAATATGCAATAAAGTATAATTACTCATAGGGAGAATATGACAGAAAAAATACTTTTAAAAAAGGTTTTGCAAAAATTTGAGTTTTTATTTTCATTGACAAATTCTATATTTGTATATTGCATATTTTGCTGACCATACAAACAATTAAAGCGCGTATCAGTAATAAAAAACTACTCTTTTAATTAAATCCTAAATTTAAAAACCCCGAACAAATGGTATGAAGTGCCCCCTGATGTGCTCCTGGTCCTGCCTGTAGAAGATGCCTGCTGGTGAACCCCTGGCTCCTCTCCACCCCGGAGTTTATGAAGAAGATGACGAACAAGCAGATGGAGAGAAAACTAAACCTCCATTTAAAACTCTTCGTGATCTGGAACATCGTGAAGCAGGACTACTAATCTAAAACAAAATAAAGATAATTCAGATTGTTGATGATTTTTTAACTAACCATACATTTTAGACAGTGCTTAGGATCCGGCCGGATTCGCAACATTGTTTGTTTCCCGGATCCGGATCCAAGTGGTAAAATGATATAAAGGAATTGAGTCCTTGCCACAAATTCTGATTTTTTAATCCCTATGTCTTAAGAACCCAATGTCGTAAACGTTTGATATTTCAAACTTAAATCATTTGATCTAACAGAAGTCAAAGTTTGAAATGTCAAGTGTCTTCAACATTGGAATGCGAAGATATAGGATATAGAAAATCAGAATTTATGACAAAGACTCAATTCCTTTGACACGGAGGGGCTGATTCAGGCCCGTAACCGGGGGGGGGGGGGTGCAAGGAGTGAGGTAGACCCCCCTTTCTCCTAAAAAGAGGGGTGCAATAAGTTTCTTGGTATAAAATTAAATTTTTACTGTAAAATTAAGTTCAAGCTTAAATTACTAGTGTTGTTGACATATTAGAAAATAACCTAAATAACCTAAATAACATAAAATTCAAGCTACAATTGCTCGTTTGTATACCAACATTATGAAAATATTCGGGGCCCCCCTGCAAGCCCCCGCCTTGTTTACTACGGTTCACTCGGTGATTCTGGGCCCATACCACAACATCTCTCTTTGCACCCCCTTGAGAAAATCCTAGTTACGGGGGGTGTACTGTCCCGTTTTCCTCATATAGTCTATCTGTATGTGCTCTGGCCGCTTAAAAGTCGGACCGGTACTTGAAATGAACCGGAGTTTACAATGAAATATCAACCAAAATATACAACAAGATTTTTATCAAAACACAAATTTCAAATTTCCTGAATACGCCCCTGTTTCAATTGGGTCAGTAAAATATATTTCTATAATTTAGACATTTATCTAGTTCAATTATTCTGAAACCTATATATTATTTACATAGATCCGTGATTTAACACAAAATTATCTTCAAGTTTAAGATATAAATTATCTTTCATTCTATGTGTCTGTACAAATGACTGAAACCTTAAGATTATTTGTAAAATGACATTTACTAATCCCTATATCTTTGCAACCTGAAGTTTCAAACCTTTAATAATTAAAAATAAGATTGCTAGATCTAATATAATTCCCTGTTTTGAAATATATATGGATGGCCGCACACTTCAGGGATTAGATCAGAGTTTGCATGATGACAAAGACTCAATTCTTTTCACCAATTAAACTTTTTTTCTTAACAGGAACAAAGATTATATTGCATCAGTCTTGGTGTTCTAAGTTTAATTGGTTGAAGAGAAACTTTCTTTCATTGAAAAAAGAAGATAAGAAAACAGTGAAGGGCTTTAACAAAAATATCTCGATTAAATCAAAATGATAAAGAAGAGTGTTTTAAAGTAAAAACAATGTTTATGTTAATATACTTAAGTGTATATCGACATCATCAAAATCTTTTTTTTTACAAACTGCGAATTGTTTTTAAAATAAGTATTTCATGAGCAGTCCAAAAAAGAATTAATATAAAAATTTCAAATCAGCATGTCGCCTGATGATAAAGAATCTAAAAATAAAAAAATAAAAAACTGCGCAAAGTGTACAGTATACACAGCACTAAAAGTAAAAACTATTTAAAATTTCAAGGTTTTTTATCGAAGTAGAATTTGAATATGAAAGAATGATGATTATAAAGTTATGGGTGGGCGGTGGACGTATTCCGTGGTTTAAATACCATTTAAGGACAAACCCTATGGTATAATTCCCTTTATTTAAAAGAATTATTATAATTATGATGTATTTGCATAATACGAATATATTTCCCTCAATATAATAAGATTTTCAGATAAATATATGTCGCTCTTTTCCTCAGTATTAAAGTATTAAATCCATGCTTGAAATTCTACAAAAATTACAATATTGTTTTAAAATATCACCTTTGGTTTTCAACAGTTTCTTGAATTTAAATCCATAAACTGCACATCTAAAAATAAAAAAATAAATAAAAAAAATTGAGTCTTAGCCACAACATCTAAATTTTAAATCCCTATATCTTTTCAACCAGATGGTACAAATCTTTGATTATTTAAAACTTAGATTATTTAATCTAACATAATTCATAGTTTGATTAAAGTAAGGTATACGCCATTGTATTGCAAAGATATAGAGATTACAAAATAATGATTGGACAAAAATCGAAATTCAATCAATATCACACTATCTTCTCTTAAATATTAAGATAATAAAAACATTGAAATTCTATATGTTGATACATTCAAATTCTATATGTTGTATAATTCATTCCAATTCTATAGTTGTAATATAGTTTATGTAAGAATATATAAAATCTAAAATAAATATATACTTTCACTGATGATACTGTTTAAGTGCGCTTTGCGCTATTTTTTCTATTATAAGTTTTAGCTTTCCTTGCCACCGTTTGTATTTTAACAAAAATAACAAAAATCGTAGGGGTCATGTGACTGTGAAGTTCTAAAAAAATATTTGGGTCTGATTGGTTCAGACGTTTCAACATCGATAACAAACAAACCAACGAACACAAAGCTAAATATAGATTTACTTAATAATTTCAAATACACTCTTATTTGTATTTTATTTTGTTTTCCGTTTTACATCTTTGCAAAAAATTTGCACAGTGAAAAGATGCAAAATGACGGCGTGCATTTTTTCGTTTTGCTTCGACTCTCTCTGAACTAATTTATTTCAATTCTGTTTTATACAGTTTAAATGGCAAACTTGATAACTGCAGGCTTTTTATTGCTTATAAGGGCTGTCAGTGTAATTTCACGTGACTCTCCCTGCACAGATGACAATGCTCGATTCACAACGGTACCTATAAATGCTGATTCACAACGGTACCTATAAATGCTGATTCACAACGGTACCTATACATGCTGATTCACAACGGTACCTATAAATGCTGTGTTTGATCAAGTATGAACTATAGATATCAATGTTTATAAATTGAAAACTAATTAATTTTAGATGTGGTTTCTGTTTTTTGAAGAAAACATTTGGAATTATCAAAATTAAAAACTTGTCAACCAAGAAAAACGGTAATATTTCCCACATTATTGATAAAGGTTTCTAGGGTATCGTTGTAAATAGGGCAATGCCGTCTTTAAATGGTCTGCCACTTCAAATCTTGCATACAGTGTCCATTTAACTTGACTTTAAATTAACAAAAGAAAAAGAAAACAAACACTATCGCAGAAATCTAAAGTGTATGCAGTCTGCACTATTTTTTTTTGCGCTCGTTTATCAAAATGATATAATAAGTTGTTTTAGAACGTTAATAATAACTTACGCAAAGTATAATTTCCTCCGTCATTTTAATAAAAGTAAATATAAAAACTCACGCATTTTACGTTCTCTTTTCGTGGATTTTCTAGTTACGTCACTAATGTACAGCTGACATAAAGAAAATATGACGTAGATATTCATGCTTGATAAGCTACAATGTGGGTTAATATTTTTGATATTTTATTCATAAAAAAATGAAAATAAAAATGTTAAGCTAATCTATAAAGCCGTTTACTGATAGTTTACAGTAAATACTCTTAACTTCTCAAATTTGTTTTAAAATATAAAATTCTAAAAATGATAAATAAAATATATAAAAATTGAATTAACCTTGAGACTAAAAATATAAAATTGAATGGAATTAATTAAATTTAGCAATGCACTTTTTAGAAACAAAATCCAGATGAGAGGGGGGGGGGGCCGGATTTTCTTGATGAAAAAATATTAAATTCTAAAAAAACTTTCAATAGAAAGAAGAGATTACAGAAACCAGTGTTTCGGATCCGTATCATTTTGATGCGGATCCGGATCCGCGGATCCGCATCCGTGATGATGGATCCGGATCCTGACTCTGATACGGATCCGGATCCGAGGTAACTTTTGATTCTGTGAATACTTTATATATTTGAAATTTGCGCCATGTGAGCATTTGCCGCTGAGTAATCCTAAAGTTAAAAATGTCGTCATTACTATTATATAAATGTAAACATTAAATTATTAAAGATAATTTTGAAAAATTTTCGTCATGTAAATAATACATTTACGAACCATTTTGATTTATTTATTCCATGGTTTTGGTTAATTTTTGGCGCTACCCGGATCCATATCAACGTTTCCTGATACGGATCCGGATCCGGATCCGACCAAATGATACGGATCCTCCGGATCCGAAACGCTGACAGAAACAAAACACTTTTTATCTTAACAGATATATCGGGTAGAAATAGAATAGCGAACGATCTAATTTAAATATAATCATTTTTCGCGCACTTTTCCTTTAAAGAGAAAAAAACAAAGATGTCTTTAAAAGCCCTAATTTCTTCTGCAAAACATAAATTGTATTGCTGTGAATGACATTAATCGGTCAAACTAAAGTAACATTACAAATAAAGCTTTTAAATTTTTTCCCCTGAATAGTAACTTTGGGTCATTTGAAATACCGTACAGTGTACTAACTTTAAGGCAAGTTATACACTGTATTAATACAGTGGTCGGCGAATATATAAATACAATGAAGACGACTTTTGTATTTAGGTTTTGATTGTTAACAAACTTTTTTTCGAATTGCACGCAAATAAAGAGAATCTTGTTTCTATTGTTCTTCAATTTAAATCAAATATTCGTCACATCTTAAAATTAAAACCAAAATCTGTTAAACAGAGTTAATCAGAAGAGCCCAGGAGAGCGTAGGAAGCCAGTGGCTGTTTTGACCGTGCCCTTCTGTTTGGCGAATGTAAATATCTGACTTGGAACGGATGGCGGTGGGATAGAGACAATAAGCGGATTGTGTATCCATCCATGGTGTTGTTTTAAAGCTTGATATAAATCAAAATTGAAATCGAAAGTCGTCTTTATTGGATGAATATATTTGACGAAGATTGTACATAACATTAAATGTTTCATTTTATTGTTGTGAGTAGTGTTGCGGAAAGATTTGGTTCGTTTTTTTTTAAAATGATTTTTTCCCCAGCTGATGTTAAGAATTTTTTCCCCAAATGATTTTTGTATAAAAAAAATCTTTAAAAAATCTAACATTTGGGGAAAAAAAGATTTTTTTAAGGAGGGGTAATAATTTTCCAAGAAAATATACACTCCTAGTAAGAAAAGCAAATGATGAAATAAATATTTTAAAAACGTTTTCTTTTTTCTACATTGCAACATTTTTAACCCACAGAGAAAATATGTAAAAAGAACAAACCAACACGATTAACAACACTAAGTGTGAGATTGTTTTGCCTTAAATCACAACATCAATAGTTTCTATCTCAATGATTTTTTTTCAATTAGGGACCGATTTTAATGATTTCAAACTGCCTACTATGCACCAGTTCAAATAATCCTTGATGTTAAACCAAAATAAACTGTACGTTGGATTGACATCTTATATGGTTTTATCATAACTCATCTTAAATGAAGGGCTATGGGAACAACAGAAATGGTTTGAATTGCTATTTTTGTAATAATGTAATTGAAAAATTTTGCCTTTTAATACTTGTGCATAAAATCAGATCGAGGTCACAAAGTCGAACTAGTTATGTCAATTGAAATTGACCTTCTCCTCCTGGTTAGTTTGTAGTGTTTTCCTTAAACTTTAAGTTTGAATCTGTGGTTCAAAATTATTGAGTTTTTGCCACAAATTCGCGTTTTCTAACCAACCTACTTTTGCAACATGATAGACGATAGTGTATTTTTTATCTTTTTATTTCAAACTTAGATGATTTGATCTAACAGAATTTATAGTTTGAAAAAAGGTATACGAAATAGGGTTGCAAAGATATCAGGAATTAAAATTCAGAGTTTGAACCAAGCACTTAATTCCTTTGAACCGGCATTGAGTAGCTTAGCGACGTAGCTCAAATTCATAAAATTTGGTGCAAGGACGATTATTTTAAACATGTCATTAACATATAATGTGACAACTTTCATTTTCTTCAGGGGCGTTTAAAGTAATTTTTCCATGGGGGCTTAACACTTTTTCTTTTCAGGGGGGGGGGGCCTTAACACTTTTTTCTTTTCAAATTTCACTAATCCAAACCCCCTGCCTTGTATACACTTCTGATTCTATTGGTTTTAAAGCTTGAGTTTCTAATTATTAATAAAAATATATTGATACTATTTTATTCTGTGTTGTTTATAAGATTGTTACATGTATTTTGACTTTTTTATTATTATTTACATTTCTTTTCAAAACTTTTTTTTACAAATATTTAGCTCCAGGTATGTTTGAAGTATGGGTGTTTTATTAAATAAACAATCTGAAAGAAATGTAAACAGAAAACAAAACACAGATTCGTAAAATATCAAGGACACATGAATTCAAGGGCGGTTGTAGGTGGGGTGCAGCAGGCAAATCAACCCCTCTCATGTGAAAAAAATCAGGGGGACAACCCACCTGATTTATTTCACTCTTTTATCAAATTGAAAATTAATGACATCTTAAAAATATTAAGTTTAAATGCAAAATAACACTTTACGGTGTTTATAGTATTTATTAATACTTAATATGAAAAATATTTAGAGATTGTAATATATTTCAAACTATGAATTCTGTTAAATCAAATAATCTTGGTTTGAAATATCAAAGGTTTACACCAATAGAAAAGATACAGGGATTTGAATTGGTGGCAAAAAAATTCAATTCCTTTGCTCATATTTACAAATTAATTTTTTTTGTAAATTTGGCTAATCTGTTTGTTTGTTTGTTTCCAATAAATGTCAAAACGGCTGAACCGGTTGGGCCCCAATTTTGTGTGGCAACAAACATAACACCTGCAGAAAAGGAATTTAGGCCATTAGGCAGTCAAAATTTAACAATATTGCCCGGTTAAGCTAATGTCGACATTTCCCTGTTGCAAATTCATCAAAAAAAACAAAAAATAATTCGCAAAAAGTTGAGTTAAAAAAAAAGAAAAACATGATGATTTCAAGAGCAACATTTTAACATTTTTTTATTGGAAAAGAAGATTCGAAGCGTTTGAAAAGCTACAAGGGGTCTGTCCTAAGAAAAAAATATTTTTATATTGTTATTTTTCTATTAAAACATTTGGTTTTTTTTACAGTGTAAGTTTTTGAATTTTCTGTGTTATGATTTAATGAATTAACTTGTAAAGAATGCATGACATTTTAACAAATGTATATAGTATATATGTATACACAATGTATATACATTACTATACATACCTTGGTCGGGGTTTAATATTCGAGTGTGTTTTATAACTTTATTTGTTATGCCACTAACTCTCTCCTTGTACAGCTACAGATAAAACACCAAAATAAACTGATAAGACGGAATTCACTGCTTCTAAATAACTGATAAAAAAGTGTATTGTATGTTTGGCAGTGTAGAGTATTGGTCTGTGAGGACCTGTTGCAGGGGACTACAAGGCTAGAAAGTGAATGTGAACCGACTGCTGGCAAAATGACGTATTTTTAGCTGGGAATCTCGCGGCGTTTTAGCAGGCTAGACTGACGATAGGTTGGTGGCCCGGTCCGCCGCCTGGCCCTGTTTGGAGCCGGCTCGGGGAGTGGCAGATTCCGGCCCGGACCGGATGACTCTTCACTAGGCTTGCTTCCAATTTATCCTGGAAAAATTACGGAGATGAATGAATTTCTTGGAATGAAAATGAGAGGGAAATGAAAAGAAAACTGGCCGCGCGTTACATTCTTTATAAATAAAAAAACACAGATCTGTGAGTAGTAACCAGGGGCGTAGCTATAAGAAGTGAAAAGGGAAGTATATGCATGAATGTGACAATTTCCAATCCAGGGAAGGGGGGGAAGCTCAGTTTGGGAGTGAATCTTTAATATCCAAATTTTTGTATTTCTATGCATGTAAATAGTTTTGTTGTAGATGTTGAACTCGAGTAGGCGAATACAAAAATCTAAACACTGAAAAGTTTTTTTTTTGAATTAATATCTTCTACTTTATTCTTATACAGATGAATAGCTTTGAATCAACATAAAATCAAGCCTCTGCCTAATAGATTTCTGTGCAGTTCTACCGAGTCCCTGAAAGTCAAAATTTTAGGCAAATCGGTTCATAAGATCATGACCGGACGGCGGACATCCAAGCAAACAGACAAACAGAGATTACTAATTTATGCATATTTATATAGATTTGCAAAATAAATATTTAAGGCTGTATAGCAGACTTGTATACAGTTATAATACCTCTGAAATTATGCAAATATAAATATAAAATGTAATGAGACAGGAAGTTTAAAATTCAGGGTTAGATATAATTTTCTGTTTGCTCTTAAAATTTGGAGCAAAAGAAAAGAGTTTATGTACATATATAATATATATGTAAACCTACGCTCACTGTCCTTAAATAATTTGTGATAAACAAATGTTATTGTCAAAAATTCTTGAATTTGAAGCATCAGTCAGTTCAAACTCAAATACCCCAAGCTGAGATATAATTAAACCTAGACTTCATATTATTAGAGTGCAGATCTACTCCGTCCCTTTTGCACCCCAAACCCTTTTCATTCCCCCCCTTTCACCTCTCTCTTTCACGCCTCCTCCCCCCCAAACCCTCTCGGCCTAGACCTACATGGAAAACTGCTTGAATTAGGATGAAATGAATAGACAACCGGCATCAAGCATGCATAAACTATAAAAACAGTTTATTGCAATCTTGCCCTTTATAACACGGACCGTTGTGGTTAAAGGGACAAATCAATAAAAAGCATCTAGAAAAAAATGAAGCCAATTTGTTTCAGCATTGAGAAGTCAAGATTAAATACTAAAATAATAGAAATTGTAACTTGTTGATTAAAATATATAAATTAGTACATTCCCTTTAATTGAGTACACTGCATACTCTCAAGCTAGCTTGAGAACTGTTAACAAACCCTTTATTATCATCTCATCAGTCAATTGGCTATATCTCAATCTCAGTGCTTGTAACAACGGATTAGAAAATAAATATATTAAAATTTTCTTGTGAATACTGCATGCTCTATGTTTTGGGCGTTGGACTAATATTTTGATTTATTAAAAATCTGGTAAAACAATATTTAAACCGGGGGCATATCTAGGTGGTATAACAAGGTTGCCCCCCCTGCACCCCTACAAATCAAATTGGAAAAACAAAATTTCAATCATCGATGCACCTCATAAAACTTTAGCAAAAAGAGACAATATTACATTTATTATCATATATTTACAACAAATTTTGTTTTTAAAAGAGAGCATATCACATACGTTTATTATTATATTCACAACAAATTCTGTTTTAAAAAGAGAGAATATTACATTTATAATTATTTTCACAACAAATTTTGTTTAAAAAACAGAGAATATTACATTTATTATTATATTGACAACAAATTCTGTTTTAAAAAGAGAGAATATTACATTTATTATTATATTTACAACAAATTCTGTTTTAAAATATTATTTATTTTCCATTTTTCTTGGTTGACTGATTAACCCGCTATCTTTATGATGTATAAGAATGCATTTATATCTTAACCCTGTACAGTCCCTGCCTCTTGGGACCTGTTTGGGGGGGGGGGGGGGAAGGCGGTCTGTAATAGGCTCGACTACACTTTTTTAAGAAGTTAATTTTAAATTTTTGTTGTTTACAAATATATTTAATTTTTCAGACGTGAATGATGTAGAGGGGGGGGGGGGGATGGTTAGAATAGGATTAAGTAACTGCAATACTAAATATAAACAATGACGTTTTGGGTCCAACCATCCTTGAAAACAAGTAAACTGTAATTAGTCTTGTATACACTTTGTTCAGTTTGAAACCATTATACAATTTATTAAACAATGTATACGCATTCATGACAAATATATATTATATAGGATATATATATCTGCGTCACTGCGTCATACCTTCTGCGCCATGATAATTGGTGAGAAAAATCATAAAACCGTTGTAATCAAGGGAACTTGTTACCACATCTCAAAAGCCACTGCAGCTAAATAAATATTTATGTTTTTAATGACAGGGATAATTTTTAAAAAGTATTATGAATATTGGATATACATTATGATGCATTATGCTTAATACATTATGATGCATTGCTTTATTAACATTGAAACAAAGTTTGCCGCGCTCTCGAGCAAAAAATCTCCAATCAGCCTTTTAAACTGAATCTAGAAATAATTGCGTCATAAATCTAAATTAAGCTAGCCACAGTCCACAACAAAAGCATAATGAAAATGATAAGAAAAATCAAATACCGAGGCATTGCGACACTTCAAAGTCGACCCGGTCTTGAACATTGAAAAAAATAACCACAGAATCATTTATATAATTAAAACGACAAATAAACATGTGTCACGCGTAATTATATTGAAAAACTTAAAACCACAAACTCTAACTAAAAAGGGACTTACTTTTCACTGTAAGTGTAACTTGTAGAGGATGAAATCCCCGAAAGAGGATTTTGAAATCATGTCGGATCTTGGAACCACAGAAGACCTATTCAACTTCTTCTCCTTTTATACACTCGTTATTTATCATGTAATTATATTTAGAAGCAATAAATGTACTTCTAAAGTGGTGACCCCAGACAACAAGATAACCATGGCCGAAAACACAACCTCTTGGTCGGAAACAGCTCAAGATTTGAAGGAGGATGACAGTTTCAAGCTTAAACTTCACTATTTCTTCAACCTACATTAGCTACTCTTGGAGCTAATAAGCATAAACCTTAGCTACTCCTGCAGCTAATAAGCATAAACCTTAGCTACTCCTGGAGCTAATAAGCTGAACCTTAGCTACTCCTGGAGCTAATAAGCTAAACCTCAGCTACTCCTGGAGCAAATAAACTAAACCTCGGCTACTCCTGGAGGTGTCAGATCTTGGAACCAGAGAAGACCTACTCAACTTCCTCTCCTTTTATACACTTTTTATTTATCATGTAATTATATCTAGAAGCAATAAATGTACTTCTAAAAACTTCAAGTAACCATCATCGACTGCAGAGAATTCTTTGTGTTTATCTCTAAAATGGTGTTCAAATTGTCTAAAAGTTGTACAGGCTTACAGTTTACACTATGCAATATACATGTTCTGAATTTTTCATGATTTAGCTGAACTTTTAGCTGAACCTCTAGCAAAACTCTAGCTGAACCTTAGGCTGAACCCCTAGCTAAACCTCTTGCTGAAACTTTAGCTAAACCTCTATAGCTGAACCTCTATCTGAACCTCCAGCTGAACCTCTAGCTGAACCTCTAGCTGAATCTCAAGCTGAACCTCTAGCTGAACCTCTAACTGAAACTCTAGAGGTCTAGCGGAACCTATAGCTGAATTTCTAGTTGAACCTCTTGCTGAACCTACAGCTGAACCTCTATCTAGATGAACCTCTATCTAAACTTATAGCTTAACCTCTAGATAATCCTTTCGCTGAAATTATAAACATTAATATCTAATTCATACTTGATCAGACTAAACTCTCTCTCTCTCTTCACGAAGTTAGGTCATACAAATTAATTAGATAATAATTACACAGAAATGTTTTAAATGAACCTAAAAATAGTTAAAACTAAAAAAGAAATTGTTCAAATGAACATAAAAATTGTTCAAATGGATATAAAAATAGTTCAAACGAACATTAAAATAGTTCAAAAGACATAAAAATAGTTCAAAAAGACAAAAAAAAAATGAAAAAAGAAATATTTAAAATGAACAAAAAATAGCATAAAACTGTTTTTATGTTCGTTTGAACTATTTTTATATTCATTTGAACTATTTTTATGTTCATTTGAGCTATTTTTATGTTCATTTGAACTAATTTTTGCTAATTTGAACTATTTTTATGTTCATTTGAAACATTTCTGTGTAATTGTTATCCAATTATGAATTATAAAAAAAATGTTAAAAATGAATTATGGTAGAAAAATAGTTTAAATGAGCAAGTAATGTGTTGATTTATACTACAGGATATGACGTCATGTCAGTAGTTCAAATGAACAATAGTTCAAACGAACAATAGTTCAAACGAACAATAGTTCAAACGAACAATAGTTCAAACGAACAATAGTTCAAACGAACAAACGGGAGTAGTTCAAATGAGAATACACCGAAATCGTCATTTTTATAAAATGTCAGGTCGTTTTTACAGTCGATCGACGGTAACCCTGTATATTGTGTTCCAATGCCAAGTATATAAATATCGTCTTCAATATGACCAATAATGAAAGTAGGATAATAGATGTTTGAGCTAGATAAAGTTTACAAATGCGACTGCAAGATGGTATATTGGTCCTCATATATACAGTGAGAATCATGAAAAACTGTGAAATAGGAAGAAAACAGTAAATTAATTAATTACTTTATTTATTTGCTGTGCACACAAAGAAAACAGGAAGACGACTTTAAAACTCAATTTATAACTTTAAATAGTCCAATGAGCATGGAACACAGCAATTGTGCAGTGTAAACAGACACATTTCATTTTATAAGTGGTTTAATAAGCGCCTAGTAAAACTATTTGCTTTGTAACAACATAAAATACGCTTAAGTACTGCTGTAAATTCGTCTTCCTATTCCAGAGTTTCTGGTTATGTAAAATAGTTCTGTTTACACCACGGCGCACAATGATTTCTGTGTCACATGTACATTGCACTTTTTAAAGTCAAATCTTGAGTATGAAAGTCTAGACTAAAAGTCGTCATCTGATTCTCACTTTGTATGATATATATATAATAACGATTTCACCGTGAACATTTTCTCTAACATTTATTCTTACCCATATATCTTATTCTTTACATTCTGATATTGTAGACAGCTTTTATATTTCTTATCTTAATTTTGTAATCCTTCTATCTTTGCATACTGATGTTGCAGACCTTTGATATTTCTTATTTTAATTTAATTTTCCTTATATCTTTCCATACTAATGTTGCAGACCTTTGATATTTCTTATTTTAATTTAATTTTCCTTATATCTTTCCATACTAATGTTGCAGACCTTTGATATTTCTTATTTTAATTTAATTTTTCTTATATCTTTCCATACTAATGTTGCAGACCTTTGATATTTCTTATTTTAATTTAATTTTCCTTATATCTTTGCATACTGATGTTACAGACCTTTGATATTTCTTATCTTAATTTAATTTTCCTTATATCTTTCCATACAAATGTTGCAGACCTTTGATATTTCTTATTTTAATTTAATTTTCCTTATATCTTTGCATACTGATGTTGCAGACCTTTGATATCTCTTATTTTAATTTAATTTTCCTTATATCTTTCCATACTAAAGTTGCAGACCTTTGATATTTCTTATCTTAATTTAATTTTTCTTATATCTTTGCATACTAATGTTGCAGATCTTTGATATTTCTTATTTTAATTTAATTTCCTTATATCTTTGCATACTAATGTTGCAGATCTTTGATATTTCTTATTTTAGTTTTCTTTTCCTTATATCTTTCCATACTAATGTTGCAGACCTTTGATATTTTAAACACTATAGAGGAATTCTGCTGTATTTATCTTCAGCTAACAAAAATACTAGAATTGGAGAGTGTTTAGTTCACTTCAATGTGAACAATTCAAAAACCTTTTATTTATAGCTGCATTTTTTATATGAAATTGTATTCACTGTGTGAAATATATTATTGTATAGTAATAAAAAAGTTAATATTATTAATATATTATTGTATACAATTATTTTTAAGAAACCTTTAAATGACGCTATTTTATGCAGTAAATTATTGCTAATTTTCTCCGATATTTTCAAGTGAATTTTCAGCAAAGTATTGAAAATCTATGTTTATTTTATTTTCTCTAACTTTATATTTATATTGGGAATAATCAATTCTTTCTTCAAGTTTAAAATAAAAATTGTTTAAAAAGTTATGCAGTTAGTTGATAAATGTATAAACAGATTTAAATCTTAAATCTAAAATTATTGTTGAAATCAAAATTTTTTTGCTTTTAATTTTTAATTTTAATTTAATTTTTTTCCTCAATGAAGTGTTTGGTAGGAGATAGCTCCTACTAACTATGTCATGACGATAACTTCATAATACATACTTTCATGCTTGTCCATGGGTGTTTGTTTGTCTGTATAAAAAAAACGCCAACACTGCTGAACCGAACATTCCCCAATTTTTTTTTAGCAGTTAAATGCCAACATTTTTATTAGGAAAGGTGGGGCGAAGCGCCCTAAATACCTATTCTATAAAAACAGTGATAACTGTCAAATATATACTGATAGGCTGTATTATTCTATGTTTTAACTCTACCTAGTCGTCTTTAAATTCTCATATTTGTTGTATAATCCTGTATCCATATATCTTAAGCTTTGAAGCTGTGTAACGAGCTAACTCAGAGGAAAATTTGATAAATTAGAATGAGACGAAATCTGACAAAATTGGACAAATTGAGCTACAAAGCTCCAGAATTGGAGAAGGATATAGCTAGAGGGGGGTATTTTTATTCTATTAGTTAGTGCGAAAGTTTACAAGTGAAAATTGGGAGTTCCCGTGTAAACCCCAAGTCACCCTCTTCTGACTAAAAGTTGCCTTTATCATGCGGAATTAGTAGACTAAAAGTACATTAATCATAAGTAGTGTTTTTGACTTTTTGGGCCTCGATTACCAACAATCTAGTTATACCTCAAAAGGAAAGGGTCGAGTTTTATACCCGCCTCTG
Source organism: Eurytemora carolleeae (assembly GCF_000591075.1). Classification (NCBI taxonomy): domain Eukaryota; kingdom Metazoa; phylum Arthropoda; class Copepoda; order Calanoida; family Temoridae; genus Eurytemora; species Eurytemora carolleeae. The sequence goes on from NW_019396052.1 coordinate 244,668, forward strand.
TGCATTACCCCCCATCATAAATCATCTTGTTGCCATGTGTTTATTTGTATTACCTGCAGCTGCTAGCTGACAGCTTGGACAGTTTGCTAACTTATTTAGTCTCTTTCAGGTTGATTAAAAGCTAGCTTTTTGAATTTAAAAAGCTAGTGTAAAACACACGTCAATTTCAGCGTTTAGATGTCACTCAGATAAAAGCATGTCATTGATAAGCGTCTCCAAAGTTTGCCCGTAACCAGTTCATTTCGGAAATGTTTCCTTTTTTCAGTGTAAACATTTAACCACATATCTAGTTCATAGGTTGATATAAACAACAAATAGTCTTAAAAGATATATAAAACATCCTGAGAGAATTCAGTGCATTTTCTTAATATAATTATTATATTTAGAAAAAATTAAAATTATTTTAAACCCAAATCTTCCCTTCTAAATTATAAACTTTTACTAAGATTATTGAATTTTAAAATTTCTTACTTTTTTAGTTTTACCTAGTGGTGAAAATAGAAACTAAAAAGATTTAAGTTTTAAGTCAACAGCTTGTATTTTTCACAAACACACAATACTAGACGTGCACAAACATATGCATATGTTAACAGAGTGCAGGGGTAAGGAGGGGGGTAGAGGAGAGGAAATCTTCTCACAGCTGAAAACATATTTGATATTTGATCCGGATGTATCATGAGGGGTAACTTTTTTCTAACTAAATTAGACATTTAGCCAATAATGGGGAAAAGGGAAGCAGCATATTGACATTATTTCAAGTGGCAAGTGGCGCTACCATGTATAAGCGTTCTATGTTTAATGCCATATTCACAATGGTTTTCTTTAACCCTTGGATGTACTGGAGGATGGGCGAGTTAATGAAGGATGAATGAGAGAATGAATGTAAGAATGAATTAGTAAAAGAATGAATATTAATAATAATACTGAAGTAAATTTTACATAAAATTGTTACTTTATTTGTTTGTTTTTTAATAATAACTCAACTCCTCTCATTAAAGAGCTATTGAAAAGAACAAAGTGTTTTGAATTTTAAACATGAAATTAAGAATAAGTTTTCCCTTTCTAATACTTATGCATTAAATCTAACCAGACATATCGCATTCATTTTACCTATTCCTTTTATCTAGTTTGCAATGAAGGTGGATGAACTAAAGGATGAATAAATGAATAAATAAGCAGATTTTAGACTTAAGAGAAAAGCTTGAATCTTATTTAAAGTAGATTTATAGATCTTACATAAACGTAAAACTTTAAATATCTTACATATACATAAAACTTATGGTTAATTGCATTATAAAAACAAACTCTTAAATAAAGTTTAAGTTAGAAATAATATTACCAAAGGGAATTGCTAAAAATACCATAGCAAATCCCATAGTTATAATTATGAAGCTGAACACGTTGTACATTGTCTGTAAATCTAAATGCGCTTATAAATAACTATACAAATGTTGACACAAATAAAAGAACAAAAGGGATATTCCTTAACTTTATTGAATAATAAAATCAAATTTGTTTTAAAATAGTGACCCTTAAAAAGAGGGTATCTAAACGGTTGAAAATGAAATAACATTGATTATTGGTGATGAAAGGAATGGAACAGTTGGAGCTTCATGATGGTCAGCTCGCAGGTGTCAGCATCTTGGCAGCAAAGGGTTCACATCTAGGCGACGGTCCTGGAGGGTTTGCAGTCTGTAAAATGTGTGGGGAGGAACGATTTGCCTCTCATACCACAGGACATGCGACTGGGTTTGCAGTCTGTAACATGTGTGGGGAGGAACGATTTGCCTGTCATACCATAGGACATGCGACTGTTTTGTGGATTTGGACATCTGGAGGCTTAGACATTAACAGCATTTGTTGCTAGAGTAGGCATCTGCGGCGTATGAAGGAGTTAGTAGTTCCTGACGCTGTTCTCCACAAGAAGAGGCGGTGAAGGGGGGGGGGGGACATGAGGACACACATTTGGAGCGGATATACTTTTATGTATTGTAAATCTTGCGCGGTCAACTGCACTACACATTGGTAATCGTCTTCATGTTTTCTTGAATTTGTTACAACAAAACTTGTCTTGCGATTAACCTAACCTGAAAATAACTACGTCAAATCCAAATTGTGATAGTTTAACTATACTTGTACATAACGACTCAAAACTTGTAATTACGTCTATTAACATAACCTGTAACATAGAAATCAGAATAAACATCAGTTATAATAACACTCCACTTCGATTACGTTGTGAGATTTATTGTTTCATGGTTAGTAAACGAGAAGCTTATTGAAATACATTCTTGAAAGATAGAAATAGATTGTAAATACAGACTGAGTTGTATCTGGATTGATATTGACTTTGGTATTTGTGGTGTTTGTGGAACCTTGAGTTCCTGATAGAGTTGTTTCTTTTAAGATAGATACCTGAGAATACAGACTGAGTCGTATCCGAATTGATATTGACATTGATATTGAGAGCCTTGAGTTCCTGATTGAGTTGTACCTGGATTGGTCTAGAAGATTTATTGAAGAAGGGCATTTACTACAAACCTAGTTATCTCTGACAGAAAAAAATAGCTATGTATAAGTTTACTAACTGCACTGGGTTAAACCAGTTCTGAGAGATCGTTATTTTATTAATAGTTCGAAGTAGTTGAACTATGTATGGCATTTTGAACCACATCTTAAGTTCACTCTCGTCCACGTAGCTAGTCCGTAGATAGTTAACTTAATTCTTAATTTTTATGAATTCTAACCTCAGGCTCATAACTTCTGTAAGAGTAAACCTTTTCAACCATTTATTTCTGAGTCTCCTTAAAGGGACTGTATAAAGATAATTCCAAGTGATCCTTCATTTAAAGATGGCATTGCCCGATTTTCATCATTACCCTTGAAACCTTTATATTATCAATAACTTTGAAGATATTGTCGTTTTTCTGGGTTTAAAATTTTTTATTTTGAAAAATTTCTACATATTTTGCCTGCAGTAGAAATGCACAAGTCACTTTTATAGAATAATAATAAAATATAATAAGTTTTAAAAAATGTATCTTATTCCGACATAGCTTTTATGGGTACCGTTGTGAATCAGGCAATGCCATCTTCATTCAAGGAATGTCACTTAAGAAATTACGCACACAGTCCCTTTAAAGGAACTGTCATTTTTATTGATAGTCCCTAATTTTAGTTAGTGGGTTGTCTGATGTTCATTGGTCCTGGATTGATAATACCCCTCTCCAAATACAAGGAACCAATATTGAGAGAATTACATTGGATCCAAGATGGACATTTATAGATACTTGGATTACTGAAGGATTGAAAACTTTAGTATTAACACTTTACTGAGTCCTGACAACAATATTGTAAAATTGAAAATAAAATTAAAAAAAACTTTGTTTTTGCAAAAACTTTTGACAGCACTTATTAAAATCTAAGAGTTAAGTATTAACATTAAAAATATGAATAATATTTAAAGAATCAGCTTCAAATTAAGACATTTTGATATATTTTATAAAGATAATATGTATGCTAATTGCCAACTTTCAAATAAATCTTTTGTTTTTTATGTTTTGGGGATTCGATTAGGAAATTCTATTGAAAAAATTCAGATACTCGCCAAAATTTTTCATATACTTCTGCATATCTGAAATAAAAAAATACAAAATTCATTATGCGTTGCAAAACTTTTTTCCTCGCAAACTTGTGTTAGAACTTTCCTTTACATTTTATATTTGACTTAAACCTTAAATTCACTTTTTTCAAAGTTTATACTTTATGTTGTGGATATTATAGTAAAACTAAGTTCATGTGGCTTTATTATCCTAACAGTTTAGCCCCTGTATTGCAATTTTATACAATACTTACNTCCTCCCCCTAGAAAAAGGTTTAGAACTAATGTATAGGGTTGCGATGCATGTCCAAAGCCAAACTTTTGGAGGTCCGCTAATTAGATCGCTAGCTTTAATGGTTCGAGTTCTCTGGAGGTTTTGAAAAATGCCAAAAAAAGGGTCGGAAAAATATAAAATTTAAAAAAAGTATTGTTTTTGACGAATATTAACTTGTTACACATGATTTTACAATTACATCTATTTTTCAAGGGCTTTTCAAAAATTTAATTTTAAGATCCGTATGCTTACAAAAAAAATAATAAGCTATTTTAGATTTTGTTTACACCAACCAGCCTTTTTCCCTTTCTGTACACTACCCTTCGCATTAATTTTTTTTTTTTTAAATGCTTAAAGTTACTTTGCCGTAAAAGTGATTAAAAGTGTTAAAAATAACTTGAATTAGAAATAGAAATGAAAGTTTTATAATTGGATAAAAACCATCAACTGAAGTTTTCCTGATAAAGACTGAATAACATTATACACGATCTAATTTATATTTTGAAAAGAAATGTTAAAAGTAGTCTGCATAGTATATATACAGTATTGGATTAACATGTTTACCATAAATACATATATTTCTACAATTTACAGAACAAACAGTATTTATAGTAAAGTGTTTCTTTTTATAGGTTTAATCTGTTTCTGCAGAATAAATACATTTCTTTTTATTTTCTTCTAATGGTTTTGCTCCAGAAGGCTGCACAGTGATCCAGAGGTTGCAAGCTCTCATGCTAAAAATGATGAGATCCATAAAGATAATTTATCTAAGACTAAAAATAATTGTTTTATAGTTCTAAAATGTACACTGTATACACTGTACAATGTAAATATACAGGTCTAAAGCTTAAACTAATTATAAGTGAGTTTGTAAGGCCAAGACCAAAGCCAAGCACATTCCATTGGACAGAAGGAGGAGGTAAAATCTTTATAGCTTTACTTGTACGATTTTGCGACCTTGTAGCTCTTCCGGTTTTGATTGTATTACAAGTATGAGAAAAGCCAAATTCATTTCAATACATTTTTGTTTTTGTTTTCGTTCATTTAGAGGAGTTATAATTAAAAGCAAATACAGATTTTAATCAAAAGCGATAATTACTGTAGTTTATCAGACAAGGCGTTGCAACACTTCAAAGTCCACCCAGTCTTGAAATCCATTTTTCATATCAGTCTGTTATGGCAAGAAGATGCTCTTAGAGCAAAAAATTTCTGATTTATTTTTGTATTTTTATGAAAGAACTTTAATCATGCAAGCATGAACCAATAACGTAATTGTAAAATATAAAAATAATCACTATACTTTTAACGTTCTAAAACAAAAATTCACAAAACTTCAAGAATGTAAGGCAAGGAAAGTTTATTGCGGTCGTGTATACTCTGAGTACAAATTGAAACCAGTTCTCTTTGGGCGGAATTTGTAAACAAGAATAGATGCATCAGTGTTCGTTTAGTATCCGAGGAGGTTAAAAGCATTGAATTTTGATAATTTTGATAATTCACATAATAGTTTCCTATGACCAGAATATTTCATCGATTTTTATGTGAAAGATGAATCCCATTTCAGGCTTCGACATCCGTCTTGTGTTTACATTACCGCCCAGAGACAGTGCACTGCAGTACAAAAAATGTGTACACTTCTGAAATAACTTTCCTTGCCTTACAATCCTTGCAAAACCTTATTTTCTTCAGAGAAAACTTTTTCCTGTAGGGGGGGGGGGGCTCTGGGGGATACAAACTAATTCTTTACATTTTGTGAGTGTACACAAGTCAGATAACACTGAAACATATCTTCTCACTTAGATTAATGATGTCACATAGATAGAAAATATATAAAAACTAGATACAAGTTACTTTCACACTCCTGTATGCCGAGTCCATTAGCGCCTGATCCAATCAGGGTTCAGTCATGTGTTTTTTTTGTCTATTCTGAACCAATAGAAATAGTATGGAGGTAGCATCTATCCTTTTATCTATCTCATTATCCAATTAGAGATATGAATCCTTCAATCGGCGCTATCAGTAAATGGAAATATTTACTTTCACTGAAACTATGGTATTCAGAGATAAAACCAAATTATAGTTTAAAGGGACAGTTCGAGAAAAATGAATGGGGATATAGATAGGCTGACCCCTAATCGAATTTTATATTGATTCTATTCAATTATTAATTCAATATCATCCTTTATGAAACTTATTGTATCCCATCCTTAGCTGCTTCATGGACAGGAATTCAGTCACAACCTTTGGTTTTCTTATTCCTGTATCTTTGTTTCACAATGTCGTAGACCTTAGATATTCCAAACTATGAATTCTGTTAGATCAATTAATATATTATCAAAGTTTTCAAAGTTATCAGGGTTCGAAAATAAAGGGATTAGAAAATTTGATTTTGTGGCAAAGGCTCAATTCCTCTCCAGAATTTGCAAATTGTATTATAAAGTGTTTTTGACTTCTATAAGAATTTCTTACAATCTTATTTTATTCTAAGAATGATTTATGAGCTGAGCAGAACCATTAGATTCAGAAGAAAACAATTATTCAATTACTCTACGATGGGAACTGTAAGGGGAGTAATAACAGCACTAAGATCTGAACAACTCTGAAACTTAGTAATCAAAGCTGTATAGCATCGCTTTATCTCCAACTCTTATATACTTGTTTCGATCTAGCTTAATCTAAATAGAAGTAATTGGCAATATACTACGTGATTTTTATCTTAGAGTGTGCTCATCTTAGTTTGCGGTGACAGGTAATACTCAACACTTGATCTCGATATCCCAATGTGTCGAATTTTAAATTTGAGGATATCAAGATATCCATGCTAGTTTATAATAATCGTGTGTGATATTGAAGAGGAATAAAGTTAATCCGAAGGAATTTGATCCGAGCTGAGCTGAAAACTTTAAAATGGGATATCCTTAATCCTAATCAATCTGAGCTGGGAACTTTTGAACGGTGGATATCGGGATTAATGCTTAATCCACTCTTTTTCTTAATCTCCAGATTAAATATTGCTTGTTCTCCACATGAATTTAATCTTCAGATTAATTAACAGATCAGGATTTAGGATATCACATTCTAAAGTTTTCAGAGCTGAAAACTTTAGAATGGGATATCCTTAATCCTGGTCGGATAATTAGTCTGGAGATTAAAAATGAGTGGAGAACAAGCATTATTTAATCTGGAGATTAAGAAAAAGAGGAGATCCAAGCATTGATCTCGATATTCATAATTCTAAAGTTTTCAGCTCCGAAGAATTAGAAAAACAAAAGTTCTGACTTCAGAGTAGAATATCTTTCTCTTTGAATAAAGAAGGATTTGTTTACCTTTCCGAATTATGTTTTCAAAGAAACTTCTCAAACAGATCAGTTTCATGTAGAAATGTTTTGCCAATAGACAAACTCATCAATTTAATCCACATGTATATATCTTTACTGGCTGATGCTTCAATATTTCAATCAATGTCGACATTTTCCTTGATACTTCTCTGAGTTCTACAGATGGAATAAAAAACTATGTTTATAAAATTTTGGACCTTTTTTCAATACAATGAATGATCTTTACAGTTTACAGTATGTATATTGTATCCAATTTAAAAAGTTGAATAACTATTTCACGTACAACCTTATAAAGAGGGTTCTCAAGAATGGGAAACTGTTGATTCAAATTCAATTTAAATTTTGTTCAAAAAAATATTGGAGCAAGCAGTTTCTTGCTTGGGTTAGAAAATATATTTATGTTAGTAAAACAAATTTATAAGGAATAATGATTTCAATAATAAAGAATTTTCAAGTATTAACAATTTTTATTTGTCTTTGAAGATCATTCTCTGTCTATGAATTTAAACTTTATCAAGGAACACATCTTCTCTATTTGTGAAATGTCCCAACATCACTTTTTAAATATGCAATACTTTAAAGTTGAACACGTCTTGAAAATTGATGCAACTTTTCATATCCGTCTGGATCAATGTGAATACAAACAAACAGACTAGCCAAATATTTAGATTATACATCTACAGGCTGTAATTAGACAGATAACAGTGTTGAGTATTTTTATCTTATTCAACCATTCATTTGGTCTCGTTTCTTGGCTTAATTAAAAAGCTCTAGATCTAATATTAAATAATATGCAATTTAAAAATTAGTTATTTTTTGTTGTTAAACAGTTTTTGTTGTTAGAAATAAAAACCCATTAAAAATATTGTTGTGTAAGTGCTCCCTCTATATATTATTAACTATTCAAGGATTTTTGCATTGAGAATTTTTTTGAAGCTCTAAGAATTTGGTTTATTAGCTGAATGATTTATTTTACCAATATATCCTAATTTTTCAGTCAAGTTCTTTTTCTGATAAATGCATATCGCAGAAGGCAACATCTGTTAGAGTTCTTTAACCAGATTGGATGCAATTTATTTGATTATTATAAGAACAAGGTTTCTTGGATAAAAAGCTGAAACTACCAATACATAAATAATTTTTAAATTAGGAACACTGAATGCAACAACAACAATATTTTTTCAGTTTTAATTTCTTGATTTCTCCCGAAAAACCTGATAAAAAACATTTCTTTGTGTTGCTCTCTATCTATCCAGAGATGGGAACTTTTGAATGGGATATCCTTAATCCTGATCGGATAATTAATCTGGAGATTAAAAATGAGTGGAGAACAAGCAATATTTAATCTGCAGATTAAGAAAAAGAGTGGATTAAGCCTTAATCCCGATATCCACCATTCTAAAGTTTTCATCTCAGGACGTATTTATCCGATCATGAATCTCATTTCTCCAACCGGGATTTTAACCTTACATATATATGATTCGGAGAACATATAACCAGAACCCATAACTCTTAAAACAACATTGGACGAAAATGATGTAATTTCAGTTGTAGTTTTTATAAATCACGAAAAATGATCAATACCAATAAGTTCATGAGTGAAACCTTTAAAAGATGGGACTTTACAAATGCCCAATGCGGAAACGTTCATTAGAAAACTGTCCGTTTACTCGGAACAAGAACAGGTAATCGAGAGTTGCCAGGTTTGACTAATTGACAGATATGGACAGTTTTTAGGCTAAACTAAAAGCGAATTCTTTTAAATGCACTCTTTGGTATCATGTATGGCTTTGTGCAAAATCTGATTTCTCTTAAAATAAAAAAGGGGCCCAATTTTGCAATAAAAACATCTCATGTTTAGCCTTTTTACTTTTTATATCTTGGAAATAAACTTTAATTTTCGAATAAAAACAAGCCTTATCTATTACAGCCTTTTTGGTTACCTTAACTTATAAAAAAATTTTGTATGCGCATTTTCAGAAAATGATTTTCGAAATTTGTTTGGGGGGGTTTTCTCCAGAGTTAACCCGTCCTACTTGGTCGGGTTGGATTTCTCTGAAGTATACAATTATCCTGCTCGGACGGGTTGGATACATCTGGATTGAATTTCTCCTGAGCCTAAAATTATGGTATGAGTGCATCCGCAGTTGATGCATCCTAGATACCTAGAGTAGAGGAAACATTACTAGAGCTGTCCCGTCCTACTTTGATATGGAGGATTTCTCCAGGTTGGATTTTTCTGGAGTAGAACAGTCTTGCTTGGAATGGTTGGATTTCTCGGGTTGGATGTTTTTTGAGTAGAACGTAGTCCTGCTTGGACTGGTTGGATTTCTCTTGAGTAGAACAGTCCTGCTTGGACTGACTGGATTAGAAAAGTCCTGCTTGGACTGGCTGGATTTCTCTGGAGTAGAATAGTCCTGCTTGGACTGGCTGGATTTCTCTGGAGTAGAATAGTCCTGCTTGGACTGGCTGGATTTCTCTGGGTTGAATTTCTCTTGAGTAGAACAGTCCTGCTTGGACTGGCTGGATTTCTCTGGGTTGAATTTCTCTTCAATAGAACAGTCCTGCTTGGGCTAGCTGGATTTCTCCGGGTTGGATTTCTCTTGAGTAAAACAGTCCTGCTTGGACTGGCTGGATTTCTCCGGGTTGGATATCTCTTAACTAGAACAGTCCTGCTTGGACGGGTTGGATTTCTCCGAGTTGGATATCTCTTGAGTAGAACAGTCCTGCTTGGACGGGTTGGATTTCTCTTGAGTAGAAAAGTCCTGCTTGGACTGGCTGGATTTCTCCGGTTTGGATTTCTCTTGAGTAGAACAGTCCTGCTTGGACTGGCTGGATTTCTCCAGGTTGGATTTCTCTTGAATAGAACAGTCCGGCTTGGACGGGTTAGATTTCTCCGGGTTGGATATCTCTTGAGTAGAACAGTCCTGCTTGGACTGGTTTGATTTCTCGAGGTTAGAGAATTGGGTTGTTTTTAATTTTCATACTGCATCTTCAAAATACTTTAAAATTTTGTCATTTACATCATGTCATGAGTATTTTGAAATGTTAGTTATCATACTATGTAAGATTTAGAAACGCTATTCTAAGATATACAAACATTAAGTATGATTTTCAAAATGTTGAGCTATGAAGATGGAAGAAAAGACAGTTTCAGATTTAGATTAAGTTTTATAAGTATAAAGATTTGAACAATGAATTGCAAGTTTCGATTTGAACAATGAATTGCAAGTTTCTGGAAATATTTCTCGTTTTTAGAAAATCTTTTTATTAAACCCCTTTTTTTTAGACTTAGAGCCTGAAATTGAATGTGTGCAAATTATTTCTACTTTGTAGATTTTTTTAGATTAAAGAAACAATTTGTTCCCAAAAAACTGTTTTTGTAAAATTTTCAAAACTCATTAGATGGATTGTTTTGTTATGTTAGACTCAATGCCGTAAGTTGAAAAAGTTTTAAAATAAAATTGAACCCCTTAACCTTCAAAGTTTTCTGATTTTTGCACCTTTTCACATTGTTTTTCACTGAAAACAAATATTGCGGATGAAAAGATATTATAAAATAAAAGCATTGTGGGAAACCTTGCAAATGGTGGGATCTAAATATTATGAAAAAGAGGGAAGGGCAAATAATATTTCAAACTAAAATAAAATAAAAGGGGTCTGTCCAATATTGTGATATAAGATAAAATATAGAGATACGATATAAAAGATGGAGGTAAGATAAAAGATTGAGATAAGATAAAAGGTTGTGATAAAAAAACAAATATTGATATATAAGATAAAATATAGAGATACGATAAAAGATGGTGAGAAGATAATAGATTGTGATCAGACAAAAGATGGTGATAAGATAAACAATTGTGATAAAATAAAAGAATAGGATAAGATAAAAGATGGTGATAAGATAAAATATGGTGATAAGAAAAACAGAATGTGATTGAGATAAGATAAAAGATTAAGATAAGATAAAAGATTGAGTTAAAAAGAATGATATAAGATAAACTATTGAGATAGGATAAAAGATTGAGATATGACAAAAAAAATTGAAATAAGATTATGATATAATATATGTTAAAAGGTTGTTAAAAGATAAGATAAAAGGTTGAGATAAGATAAAAGATTGAAGATTGAAGATACAATAAAGAGATAAAATAAAAGATGGTGAGAAGATAATATAATGCAAAAAGATAAAAGATTGTGATAAGTTAAGAGATTGAGATAAGATAAAAGATGGTGAGAAGATAACATAATGTGATAAGATAAGAGATACTGATAAGATGATGGAGATAACATAAAAAAGGTGATAAGATAACAAAATGTGATAAAGAGATAGAGATAATATAAAATATTGATATAAGATAATATATTGATATAAGATAAAAGATATAGATAAGATAAAAGATTGTGGTGAGATGGACGATTAACTTGAAATATAAGATTGAGAGAAGATAAAAGAGATTATGATACAATAAGAGATTGAAATAAGATAAAATTTTGTGATAAAGTAAGATTTAAAGATTGAGATCAGATTAATCATTTTAGAAGAAATTAGGTTTGATAAAAATGAAGATTTAATAAAAGATGAAATTTCAAGATAAAGAATATTATGAAATATAGTTATAAAGTGAGATATGATATAAAGAATTTGATAAAATAAAATAATATTTCTCAGAAGGAAACATGACTGTCAGAAATTCTAAACTTACCTTCAAACCATTATTTCTATGCTGACTAGATATATTATCAACTTTAAAAATGCCTTTTCATTTTTTAGTTTGATTCAAAATATAATTTTATTATTTATGTAATAAATATAGTAATAACCCCCATATCTTGGAAAACTGAACCTACATTAATAAACCCTAATGATTATATCTTTGTGAACCATATCCCTCAAATTTCCCCTGTTGTAAGGTCGTCTCCGACAGACTGTATCTCCGTTGAACCCTCCGTACACCCACCAAACCAAACATTGCCAAGGATTTTGCATAGACATAAACAATAACCTCATGGAGCTAATAAAACTTTAAGTGCATTAAAAGAACCCATTTAAACATAATTTTCAGTGAATCATTTGCAATCAAACAGTGAACTTATTTAACCAGACGAATATTTATTTTCAGAAGAATTAAATTGCTTTAGACTTCAGTTCAAACAACTTTTCGGCCTAACACAGTTTTCTAGATTGTAAGTTCCATATACCTAATTCACAACAGTACCTTTTAAACCTTTTTTTTATTAATCAGTTCACAACAGTGCCTTTAAACCCTTTATTTATCGATTCACAACAGCAATAAAAAATGATCCCCAAATCCTGCTAAACCTACTAAACCTAAAATCTCCAATCCTGCTAAACCTACAAAACCTAGAATTCCAATACTCATTTATTGATAAAAACCTTCAACTGTTTAATCTTTATTAACAATTATTATTTATATGCATGTACGCCAATAACAATTTGTATTTTGTAGGAAACCTCGTTACTGAAATATACATTTTCAAGAAGTTCTCATCTATCTGTGTATGGTTGGAAAGAGTGTTTCCCTAGCCTATTTGCCTTTGGATTTGTCATTCTTCGAGTTACATATCCTCTGCTTCAGTTCATCCCGCTTCGAGCAATATTCCTTTTGATCGGCTCACAATCTTGTATATATAACTATGTTTGTTAATCTCTGAACAGACCTATCGGTCAATTAGATTTTACCTGTATCATTAAACCAAAAATATAGTTAGTTGAATATGAACTCTGTTTGATCATGATAGTTAGTTCTCATTAGAGAACATAGAGTTCAAGAGAGTTATATCTGGATTGATACATACTTAAGAATACAGCGAGAGTTGTATCTAGATTGATTCATGCTTAAGAATACAGAGAGAGTTTTATCTGGATTGCTACACACTTAAAGAATGTTGAAGTAAGGCATTTGTTACATTGTATAAATGTATTTTCATAATGTCACCAAAAAAATAATTAAAGGGACTGATAGCGTATTTTAAAGGGATCCTCTGCTCAAAGATGGCAATGCCCGATTTACGACGGTACTCTTTAAAGGTTTCTCTGATAAAATATAGATTATAAATCTATGTGTATAATGTTAAAAGCTGATTATTTTCAATAGTGGTTTATCTCCAAAGGTGCGTATGAAGCTCATCTATATATAAATTTGGCTTGTCTGTTTGTATCCAATAAACGTCAAAACAGCTGAACCGATCGGGCCCAAATTTTTTGTGGGACATCACGTGACCACAGGGAAGGTTTATGAATGATTAAAATTTTAAAAAAATGTGTTTTAAAGGTTTTTAATTTAAAAAAAAGAAAAAAATCTTGAAAATCCGCGATTTTTTTTCAAATCCGCAAAATTTTTTCTTCTTTGTTTTTAAATGTAAACAAAAAGAACATGTTCACAATTTAAATAGAAGATGGGCGCGAAGCGCCCTAAAAGCCTAGTATCGAAATATATGAATATATGAAGCTCCTATCAAAATAAAAAACTGTTTAACTTAGTAAAATGACCATATCTTCCAGATTAGTGATGAGCTAAAGGTTTCCAGTGTACCGTTGTGAATCGGGCTTTGCCATCGTTGCATGGAGGGTCACTTGAAATTACGCTTGCAGTCCCTTTATGAAAGTAGTTTAAAAGGGAGGAAATACACATTTTCAAACAATCCTCTTTTACAAATGTTAAAGGGCTTGTTCACTTAATTCAACTTAGTTAAAGGAACCATACCTGATTTAGAAAAGTAAAAAAAAACTGAAGACTAATAGAAAATTGTTATAATTTTATTTAATATAATTTTATTTGTAATTTTCTAGAAATGTATCTCTTCAACATCCTCTTTTCTTTTTCTCTTACTCAGCAGAAGATTACTAATCTCCCAGGATAATGGATTTTCCAAGAATAATTCTTTTTTATATATAATTAATTAACTAATTTATTAACTCCATCCCAACATTAATAATTTATAAAAATATTTTATTATTATCATTTTATTTTCATGAAAAAGAAAAGATCACAGTTTACAGCTTGGTATTTTTACCATTAATGAGAAGTTTTCTATACAGGTTTACTCACAAAGGATGAGACTGTAAAGACGACTCAAAACTCTAAAAATATGATTATTTGAAGCTTGTTTTTTTGGATTTAATTTAATATTCAAATGTTTATTAAATGATTAAACAATACAACTTTGGCCTACAAGGAACCCTGAATGCCAGAAAACGTACTAAACAAATTCCGTATAGTCGTCTCTGAAGTCTCATCCTTTGTGGGTAACATTGTATAGTATCGTTAGTATTGAACGATTGAACTCAAAAAGTGGTAACTTTTAAATTTGATGCTTGATCCCTTCTTTTTAGTACCTGTAGGATATGGCCTGGTTTGCTCACAACGGCATATTGGGGAAGGAATTAAAGGAATTGAGTCTTTGCCACAAACTCAGATTTTCTAATCCTTACATTGTCCCAACCAAATGTCGGAGACCTTAGATATTTCAAACTATGAATTCTGTTAGCTCAAAGTATCTAAATTTGAAATATCAAAGGCTAACAACATCAGGTTGCTGAGATATTGGAATTCGAAAATTTAAGTTTGTGGCAAAAACTCTATTCCTTTACAAGTACTCAATGAATGAGAGTGAATAAAATGGAAATCATTGCTTGATCAGGAGATTTACAGCACTAAAGTTCTAACTTCTAATCATATAATTAACACGAACCAAATTTCATCTTATTCTACAGTGGAAGCAAATAACACAACTTATTAAATGGACTGTGAGCATAATGTCAAGTGACACTGTGACACTCCGTGCAAAGATGGAAATGCTCGATACGCAACAGTACAATATAAACCTTTATCTGATCAATAATGTGGAAGATATTTCTCTTTTCTAGGTTTACAAATGTTTATTCATAAATGTTTTCTCGCAACAGAAATGTGCAAGTCCCTTTTAAAGTGAAAACAATCATTTTCCAAAATTAAACATTGAAATCTAGTTCATTTGAGAGGTCGTTAAACTACCTAGTACAGCTGCTTTAAATTACTCTTCAATTAATTACCTAAATCTTTATGAATCAGTGATTCAAGATTTGAACCGGCGGTAGGTAGTTCAACGACCTGTTATTACTTATTAGATCCGGTTCCAGAAATATATATTGATACATATATATTTCAGTTTATTGTACTTGGCTGACGTCTGGTTTAACCAAAATAGTCTGATGGTTTCCTTATTGTGATAATTAGGAATTTTTTATGCTATCAAATTTTTATTTTTATTCAAAGGAGACCACTTACCCCCAACATTTAAAAAAAATCATATTATCAACAAATATCAAAAAAACGCAAATCTTAGAAACGTAAATGATTTTTTTTAAATTGGACTGCTTCCTCCTCGCAATTTTCCTAAAATATGGTATAAAACGTCACTTTTCGAAGCTTTCAAATTTTAATTCAAATTTTAAAGAGAATTTTATCAGCAGAACAAATGTTTTAATTCTAGCAGTCTGTGTCTCAAGACCAGAAAGTAAAAAGGAAATGAATTGAGAGTGAATTCTAATGTTGGAAGTTTTGTATTGTTAATCCTTTCAAAGCACCAATTAAAACCTTTAATAGTCTGTTAGCTTCTATAAAATCCGAACAATCGATCAGAATCCAGAAAAAGAATCTGCTATTGGCCAACAAGAGAGCGGAAAAATATGAGATTTATAAAGGGAGTGTTCGCGAAAAATGAAAGGGGGTATAGGCTTAATGCGATAAAAAAGCGCTTTTGATCGCTACTAATCTTACTTCTATCTGTTGCGTCTCTAAGGAGAAAATTGTTAAAGACGTCTCATACCGAACAACTTAGCGGCCATACAAATTGAGAAAATTGCAACATACAACTTGGACCGTAAAAAATCAATTTAATTTCAAACAAATCATTCAGATATTACAACCTATAGTCATCGATTATCTTTCGCCACATTTGTATATAGTTTATATTTTATAATATTTTTTAATTTATTTGTTTATTTCTCTTGTCGCTTGCGCAACTATCTGAGAATGCCGCACACCACTCACAATTTTCTAAATCCGTTGAAAACGTTTTCTAAAAAAATAAAATATTATAAAATATAAACTATATACAAATGTGGCGAAAGATAATCGATGACTATAGGTTGTAATATCTGAATGATTTGTTTGAAATTAAATTGATTTTTTACGGTCCAAGTTGTATGTTGCAATTTTCTCAATTTGTATGGGCGCTACCTTCTTCGGTATGAGACTTCTTTATCAATTTTCTCCTTATAGACGCAACAGATAGACGTAAGATTAGTAGCGATCAAAAGCGCTTTTTTATTGCATTAAGCCTATACCCCCTTTCATTTTTCGCGAACACTCCTTTTAAATTGAATCATAAAACGAGATTTGACTACAGTGCTAACAATTTATCTGCTCTCCAATGTTCATTTCAAAATGTGTCAACAACAGAAACTTATAAAACTTTCCTCAATTTTCCTTTTAAATCATTTTTGGGATTATTTGAGATAAAATTTATTTTTGGTATTCATGTAAAACACAGTTGATTTATCTAATTATATTCTCAATTATCTATTTTCATATAATTTATGGTAATATTAAGTTTTTAGGGCTCTTTTCCCTAAAAAGTAAGTAAAAAGTTGCTTTTTAAAATTGCATTACTTTGTATTTGATAAATCCTCTAAAAACTCTGGTTTATTTAAAGTCTACTAGTATTACCCTAACAACATAAACGCTTATTTTGCCTAAAACGCAGATAATTCAATTAAACTTAAAACTAATCATTAAGATATTACAAGTTATAAATGTCGTTCAATTTAATGCACTTCTACGTGATTTAAATATCATAGTTAAATTTAAGAACTCTGCTTCTAAGACTGTATAGTCATTTTTCGATCCCATCCCATCATTTTATCTACATAAATGTACATATAGTTGAAATTCAATTATAAAATATGAAAGAGAAGTTTCTGAGCTAAACCAGTGATGTATATTAATGAAGATAATCTTTATTATTTCAAGTTTTTAGATCTCAACACATTAGAATTTACAGCTCTGCTAGGGGAGCGGGGGGGGGGGTCTGAATCTATGCATAGGCCTTATAGTATAGATACAGGGTTGAAATGAATATGCATAGCCGAATTTTTCAAAGGCCAGCTCATTAAATAAAAAAAAGTAGACTGATAACCTTAAAAGTTTGGGTGCTAGGTAGGGTTGAAAAAAATGCCAAAAAAGAATCAACAAAATATCAAAGACAATTTTTTTTTGTTTCAAACAAATTTTAAGTTCATAATGTATCCAACCTATTCGGTAGAAAATTTGTTATTTTATTCATTAATTAAAAAATAATTCTAAATATTTTTTCGATTTGACTAAAAATTATTTTATAATAATGTATAAAAAGAAAATGCTGGAGATGAAAGAAACAATAGCAAACCCATTGTATTACTTTAACTAGACAGATTTATTGCTATTAGTGAACTACAAAAGTGCACTGGTGCAAAAAAGGGTTAAAATATTCAAGTTTGAGTTTCTTAAAAACATAACACCATAATACTTATAATGTTAATTAACTGTTCTCTAAATTGATTGAAGAAACAGAGTTAATTATTCCTTGTTGATTATTGTTAACCATTAAATTTATGAACGATTATTTCAATAGAAAGTAAAGTAATACCATAAAAATACAAAAACTTAAACATCTAATTAGCTAAAATGATTTTTTAGAATATTTAATTCTTGTTTAAAGAAACTGTCGCTGTAATTGATCTTTTCCTTAAAGAGAACCAACCAAATTTCAGGGATGGGCAAGTTCCGATTTTTTTCTAACTGTTCCAAAGACCATATATCATTGTTTTATGAAAAAAAATAGCGGGGGAAATCAGAAAACAACATTTAAAAACATCAAAACAAAACCATTATAAAATATATCTGCAATTTGTTTTTTAAAATTCCCCGTTATTTTGAAATACATCTATTTGGTTTTTTTTCTATTCTTTTTTATCTTTATAAACTTAATTTTTATTGAAAATGAATAGATTTTGCTGTTCGTTAACGGAATCTTCAATTAAATTTCCGTTCGGTAATGGAACATTTCCCAAACCTATACCCATGTCACTATAACGCCCTGTTTGTTTCCAATAAACGCCAAAACGGCTTGGATGTAATGCAAGGAAAGTTATTTCATAAGTGTACACATCTTTTGTACGGCAGTGTACTGTCTCTGGGCGGTAATGTAAACACAAGACGGATGTCGAAGCCTGGTATGGGATCCATCTTTCACATAAAAAAATCAATGAAATATTCTGGTCACAGGAAACTATTATGTGAATTATCAAAATTATCAAAATTTAATGCTTTTAACCTCCTCGGATACTAAACGAACACTGGTGCATCTATTCTTGTTTACAAATTCCGCCCAAAGAGAATTGGTTTCAATGTGTACGCAGAGTATACACGACCGCAATTAACTTTCCTTGCATTACACCCTTGGCTGAACTGGTGAGACCCAAATATTTTACGGCAACACTCATGACACATGGAGGTTGAAGTCATCAAATATTAAACGAAAAAAAATGTTGACTTTTATTACTTTGAAAATGCACCACTTTCAACTGAAAAATTTGCGAAATTTTGAGTTTTCTAATTTTCAAAGTAAAATTTTGGATTGAAAACCAACATTTACTCCCAGCTGAAATTGTTTACGAATGTCTAATTGAATTATTAATTGAACAAATTAAACGTAAACTAATGGACCACAGTGACCATGGTGACAAATGGTACAAAAAGTAAAAGTAAATATTTGAGGTGAAATCAAAGGTCAAAGGCGGTTGCGACACTTTATATTTGTTGATGCTAGTTTCCAGAGTAGTCTGGAACTAGATGAAACCCTGGAATGTTTACTGAAGTCTCTTTAAAGTAAAAATTAAATGTGTTGTAAATTTGGCTTCTATAGATGTGGTTTGAAACCAGATAAGTTTAATTTTAAATTTAATTTTTTGTGTAAAGGTGTTAAACAAATTTAAATTAACTTTTTAATTAAAGAAGTGTACAATTTTCCGGATTGAATAGATTGAAATTATTTTCAAGTTTCAATATTAGTTTTTTGAAGCTGTTGATTTTCATTCCGTGATTATCTACAAATTTCAATTAACACAAATTTTCACGTTTTTTATTAAAGTTTAAATTGGTAGATTTTCTAAATAGTATTTGTCAACATTTTGTCTCAGGTAAAAAATTTCAATTTTGACCGTCCATAAACCTTTCTTAAAGTCATGTAAGTTGCCAATTGTGCTTCAATCGTTGCATGATACAAGCCGGTACAACATGTATGTACTGTATATGCGTTCACTCGTATTGACCTGTCTATGCAGTTGGCAAGATAAATTCAGGGTAAACTGAACACTTTACAATATTGATTAGAAAATAAATGGATATCCAAGAATGAATTAATTCAGAAAATGGACCTGGCAAATTCTGTTAAATTTATAACGTCCATAAACAACACCCTCCTCTCTCCCTCTCTCATGGTCTACCTATCATCAGTGGGCGGGGTTCCATGACAAAAATTATCTCTAGGTAGGGATGGGCACGTTCAGCCTTTTTTGAAATCGTTCCGTTCCGTTCTAGAACGAGGGCCTTCAGCTAGATGGTTCTCTTCTCGTTCCTTTTTTCCAATTTTTCCATTCTCATTCCATTCCGACCTGTTTCATTCCGTTCTTAGTCTGAGAATTGTCATCCCATTCATCCGTTCTTGGTGTTCTTAGGCAAAGAACGGTTCCATTCCTCCGTTCCGATCTTAGTCAAGAACTTTTCCAACCCCTGTTCCGTTCTTAGTCNTGTTAAAAAAGTAATAGAATATTGATTTTATAATAAAAAATTACTCACAGCCGAAAATATACTTTAAACTATATGTTTAAGTTTTAGGGTTAAAAGGATAAGCTAAACCCCTGGTGGAACAACTTCCATCATATATACAAGATGCTCCAGATTTCTTACAAAACCTAGAGCATATTAAGAGCCAAAGTCGTCTTCCAGATAATTCTATTTTATTTACAATTGATGCATCTGCACTATATACCAATATAAGAAAAAAGGTTGATTTAGAAGCTCTTCAACATGCAATACAACTAAGAGATATTAAAAGTGTTCCTACACAGTTCTTGGTAGATTTGATGAAAGTTGTGTCAAATTCAAATATTCATGAGTTTAATAATAATTATACCAGCAAAAATTGGAACAGCTCTGGGAAATTCTAGTGCTTCTTCCTTTGCAAACATTCTGATGGGAAAATTTGACGAAAAGAAAAAGTTTTTTGTTGTTGAAAATTCAATTTAAACTTTCCTACAAGTAAATAATATAAGCTGTTTGTAAGAGAATATTTGTCAAGAAACTTTAAATGCAATCTGCATTGTGGTAACTCTGTTTCATACATTGTGTTCTTTCTGAAGTACATTTTTGATATAATTTGGTGAACAAGTCTTTTTTTCAGATTTAAGTCAAATATTTTTAGATTCAAGTTAAACAATTGATGTAAAAACACATTAAACACATATATTTCACCTTTTCGTGAAAAACTGTCGACTGGATGAAATCTATAAAGCGGTTTGCTCAGACAAATATGTTTATATTTTCGCTGATGCTGGCTAAATGTCTGAACCGAGTGGTTTATTGTTTATAGAGACCCACTGCAGGAAAAGTATGCTTTTACAGTTGATTTATTATAACTCATATATAGTGTATATGCTAATGCGTAAAAGCTGTTGTTTTGAAGGTAATGTATCACAACTAATATTGTATAAAACAGGGGTGAATAGCTAGCGAGACCTTGCATATAGTTAAGCTTTTTTTTTGTAATCTCATTTTAGACAAATGTGTATAATATTTTATATTTTATTATAGAAAATGTTCTCAGAAACCACTCATCTGATCTGTTTAAGATTTTAGGTGTAATACAAATAATATATTCCCGCATTTTTGTTTTTCTACTCCTCTAATTTTGAGTAAAAAATAGTTTCGCAAAATTTTTTAAGGGTTTATCAGATTACCTTTAAAAAATTGCTTTACTATTTACAAGATCTCGCTATTAACTATTTTTTTTTGACTCATACATGTATATCGTTAAACCCTTAATTTAAGAGTTTTTACTTCAGTGCTACAAAAGTTTCGATCTCAGGGTTGGGACTATTTTCACTGTCACATTAGTTTCATTTCATAGTTTTAACAAATGAAGAATTTAGTTCATGGTAGAGAGTCCAGAACTCTTGTTTGCTACAAATAGATATCTTTGGACTAGCAATAATAGTTTCCTTTTTCTAGTTTTTTGCATTTTTTAGAAGATAATATTTCAGAAAGACAGACTAATTAAATAGATTAAATTAAGATTATATCAAAAAATCCAAACTTTTCTAAAACTTTTTAAAATTTTGTAAAAAAGTGCAAGATTAAGATTTTTCTTGGGTTAATATCTAAATTCATGCAAACTCTTTTCATTTAAAGCAAAATATGCTAAAGTTAAAAACCTTCATACAGAATTCATGATACAGGATTCAGGATACAGGATAGAGAGGCAGAGCATACAGAGGTTACAGAGGATACACAGGATACAAAGGATACAGAGGATACAAAGGATACAAAGGATACAGAGGATACAGAGATATCAGCGGATACAGAGGATGTAGAGGATACAGAGGATACAGAGGATACAGAGGATTCAGAAGATACAGAGGATACAGAGGATACAGAGGAAACAGATGTTACCGAGGAGACAGAGAACACAGATGTAACAGAGGATACAGAGGATATAGAGGATATAGAGGATACAGGGAAAACAGAGGAGATAAAGGAAATAAGGAATACAGAGGATACAGAGGATACAGAGGATACAAAGGATACAGAGGATACAGAGGATACATAGGATAAAAAATATACATAGGATACAGAGGATACAGACGATACAGAGATAACTGAGGTACAGAGGATACAATGGATACAGAGGTAACAGTGGATTCAGAGGAGACAGAGGTAACAGGAAATACAGAGGATACAGAGGAAACAGACGATATAGAGGATACAAAGGATGCAGAGGATTCAGAGGATACAGAGGATACATAGGATACAGAGGATACAGAGGATACAGAGGATACAAAGGATACATGGATACAGAGGATACAGAAGTTACTGCGGATATAGAGGATGCAAAGGGTACAAGGGATACAGGATACACGATACATATTTTACAGACTTTTGGCAGCTGTTAAGAATTGAAAATACACATTTTATTGATATTTAGCAGAAATTTTTTTTTTTTAAAGTCTTGTATATATTTTTCGGGAATTGAAAGTTTTTGGAGAACAAAATCTTTCTAAGAAGAAATCAAGCCATTTTTACCCTATTTCAGTTACCTTGACTAATATTTCTTCTGTGTTTTAATCTCTAAAAGTGGAATCACCAACTATCCCACTAGTTCCGCCTAGGTTGGCATTGTTTCATTTTTCTAGAACAAATTATAAAGTTTCTATTATTCAGGTAGCTATTAGTAAAGTTCAAATTTTCAACAAAACTTTTAATTAAATCTCAGGAATATTTAATAAGGGGATTGTTTAAACAATAAAACTGACATAGTTCTTCACTATCTATGTAAAGAGATGAACAATTATATTTTCTAACAGCTTAGAAATTAAATAAATCTGGCAACAAAGTTAATTCTTAAACTTTGTTAATAATTTTTAGAGTAAGAGGCAAGAATTTCTGAAAATTATTTAGCTTAAAAATATTGACCTTAAATATTTTTGTGTGAAATATTTGTAATAAAGAAATAAAACTTTTCTTTTTCTTAAATTTACCGAAATTGGGGACTTTTTTAACATGTAGTGTTTTTTAAACGTGTAGTTTGGACAAATGTTAGCAAGTAACACAATTTTTCAAAATCTTGCTGAATATGTGAATTTTAGATCTATGGATGTTTTATATGTAATGCAATTATTATTTTAACATTTTGCAATGTTCAAACTATTGCATGTGTTTAGCAATATAAAATAATATTGCAAAAATATAAGAAATGATGGAATCTGCAAACTATTGCATGTGTTTAGCAGTACAAAATAATATTGCAAATATAAGAAATGTTGGATGAGAAATATGATGAGAATCTTACAAATGTTAAACATCAAAGTTTGTCAGATCTGAGAATTTAATATATTGTAAGAAATATTGATTTTTACTTTTGTTTCCTCTCTTTCCATTTATTTTAGAGTAAAAAAACAATGATTAATTTCACATATTTGATATTGCCATTGGTGGATTTTTATAAACATTCTCTAGACCATTTGAAGTTTTCTTGAGGCTCCCCAAAGGAATTGAGTTTTTGCCACAAAATAAATCTTCTGATTCCAATATCTTTGCAATCTTTTGATGCAAACCTTTGATATTTCAAACTTAGTTTATTTTATCTCTATGTATTAATATTACTTTCCTTTAACATGGTAGAGGGGGGGTCCAAAAATCGTTCTCTAGGAATATACCGGATTCTATAGTATGTTCATCAAAATTCAAGAAATTGCTTTTAGAATGTTCAAGTTTACATTTTTTTTTTTAAATCTGACAACGAAAACATTAAAACCCAACAAAACTATTGATTGTTTTACTTTGATATGAAAAAGCGTAAACTATATTGAAAACCTAAAAACTGTGTAATAAATAGACAACTGTTATACTTATGTTATGACTTTTAATAATCCATGGAACATGAATCACAGCAATTGCACAGAGACTCATTAATATTTGAAGTTTCAATTAGTAAACTTATTTGCGTTGTAACAAAATTGAATCCACTGAAAGATCGATTTGTTATTGTATTTTTAAATTTTCTGGTTCTAACTGTTTAATAACATTATGGGTCTGTGTTTTTACAACCATATGCAAATTAACGATACGAAATTGCGTACATTGTATGTAGCCATTATATATATTGAATAAAATTGTATTCTTTTCGGTTCTTTACAGCACATTTTAAAAGGTTAAACGGGATTTTTCTTCAAACACACCGTTAGAACCGTCAGGACCGTTAGGACCTCAAGACCGTCAGAACCTCTAGACCGTCAGGACCTCAAGACCGTCAGGACCTCAAGACCGTCAGGACCTCAAGACCCCCAGGACCGTCAGGACCTCAAGACCCCCAGGACCGTCAGCCAAATCAAAAATTTGATTATTGCCAGAAACAGACGTTAGAAGGTGATGTTGCATATAAGTTTTAAACCCTGAACTTTCTAAAACTAAAACTGAATAAAAATTTCCAAAAAGTTTGGTTTAGAGTTTAGAGGGACTGTAAGCGTTATTTCAATTGACCCTCCATCACTATAGTTTCAGTAGAAGTAAATATTTCCATTTTATGATAGTGCCGATTAAAGGAGCCATAACTCTAATTGGATAAAGAGATAGATAGAAAGATAGATTTTACCGCCATACTATTTCTATTGGTTCAGAATAGACAACATAACACATGACTGAACCCTGATTGGATCAGGCGCTAATGTACTCGGCATACAGGAGTGTCATGTACATAACACAAGGCAATGTCAAACACACAACAGTACCCTTAAAAGCTTTGTCTAATCAAGTGTCAATGAGAAATCAATGTTAGATAAGATAAGATAAGATAAAGTTTATTGCTAAAATAAATGTATCTGTATACAGATAGAGTTTACAATCACAAAATTGATGATTATATTAACAGTACAAGTATAAAGCAATTAGGTGGAAAATAGCTCTTGGCTGTTTTGATTATTTTTTCCACTTAATGTTAGTAATAATAACAAAATATTTCAATTAAATAGATTTAAGGAGAACGATTAGAGATCAGGGTGCGAATTTATCATATGCAAAATAGTTTATACATAAATTCGAATAACTAGAGTTTAAAGTAATTTTCAGACATGTACACAAC
>NW_019396052.1:270180-282870 GCF_000591075.1 Eurytemora carolleeae
TGATCTGATCATAACATAAACAAAACGCGTACTGTATGTTTGTGTTACCTTGAAATTTAATTTTATTGGTCAAACAGGTCCAGATAGCAACACTTGAACTATACAGGATGCAATACGCGTACTGTATGTTTATATAACACAAATGCGTATTTCCTACAGATGGCAGCAAGGGGAGAAAGGAATATAGAAAGTAATCAATTTGCTATAGATGTCTCTCCTTGCACCTTCTCTCAGAGGTTCAAAAATTAGTTGTCTGCTACAAGCAATTTAGGAAGGAGGTTTCTACCTGCCTGCATATCTATATATATATATTATCTTTGATTCTCAGGCCTAAGAAGAATCTTAGGCAGCTGGAATCTTGTCAACCCTCTTCGCAGAATGAATGAAGCGTGGACGGATGAATGTGCTGCCAGATTACAACCCCTGGTAGATCAATATAAAAACCCAGACAACACCAAAATTTCCCAATAGAAAAAATTCCGAGATTTGATCGTAACAACCCAATCATATCCTGGGGACAAAAAAATCTCTTTTAAAAAAAGATTTTAAAAATTGATTATTTTCAACTATGTCTTGCACATTTTTAGTGTAAGCACTAAGCAGACATATTGGAATCATTAGAGTTAAACATTTTTGAGCCTAGAAAAACGAATAGACAAAACTTTAAATGGTACCGTTGTGTATCGAGCATTGCCATCTTTGCAGGGAGAGTCATTTGAAATTACACTTACAGTCCTTTAAGATAGAAACCCAAAGTTTATGAAAAACCAAACCGTTTAATATTATAGAAATTTTGAATTAATCAAGAAACGAAACAATTGATGGCCCATCAAATGTAATTTTGCGGATTTTTATAACAGTCTCTGAGATTAAAGTAAAATTTTCACTCCGATCGCAAGAAGTATAAAGTTCTTTTACACCAAACGTGTGACAAGGCTTTTTTATTTTAGGTGACATGGAAACGCCTCAACACGGAAACGACTCAACATGGAAACGGATCAAAAATTATTTTTGAGGCATTTCCGTTTTTTTTAGAAATTCGAGGAAATCCCTCAAAAGTTCAGAATTGTTGAGGGATTTCCGAATATTTTGTATCCGTTTCCCAATATTTACAGTTGAATGGTTTCCTCTTTTTTTTGATCAATTTCCTCATATTTTTAGGTCCGTTTCCTCATATTTTTGATCCGTTTCCGCTTTTTTCAAAAACTTTAAAAATCTCAATTTGTTGATCGGTTTCCTCAAATTTTTGATCAGTTTCCTCATATTTTTGATCCGTTTCCGCTTTTTTATAAAACTTTAGAATTGATCTGTTTCCCTATATTTTTGATCGGTTTCCTCAAATTTTTGATCCGTTTCCGCTTTTTTTGATCCGTTTCCGCTTTTTAAAAAAACTTTAAAAATCTCAATTTGTTGATCGGTTTCCTCAAATTTTTGATCCGTTTCCGCTTTTTTTTGATCCGTTTCCGCATTTTTTTTGATCCGTTTCCGCTTTTTTCAAAAACTTTAAAAATCTCAATTTGTTGATCGGTTTCCTCAAATTTTTGATCCGTTTCCGCTTTTTTTATCCGTTTCCGCTTTTTTCAAAAACCCTTTATTTTACACCCGAGAGCGAGAAAATAAAAGTTTTGATTTCAAATAGGATTTTAAAACAAGATCTTTTCAGAATAATTCCTGTTTACAGGGACTGTTAGCGTCATTTAAAGTGACTCTCCATGAAGGTGGCAATGCCCGTTACAAAAGTAACTTTCCACATTCATTTGTATGTTAATTTTAACCGTTTATTTTTTATTTCTGGTTTCTCTGAGAAAGTGATTTGCGAATTTCTTCCGTAAGAACTAATTTAGAAATTCACAGAAAGTGTCAGAAATAATCACTTTTCGAGTCAGAAGAACTACGTTATCTTCCACAGTTTTATCAAGGGTTTAAGGATACCGTTTAAAATTGTACAATTCTATCTTTGCATGGAGGCTCACTTGAAAATACGTTTACAGTCCCTTTAAAAACATGCATGGTTGGACTCTGAAATAAGTGAACTTTAGTTCAGTGCGTCATAATATCCAATGTTTAATGTTTATTGTTTATGTGAGCTGCATACAGTGAATCCCAGATATATGAATACAAAGCAAGAGTTTTTTATAATGTCGTATTGAATATTTAAGTTCAAATGCCGCGTTAAAATGAGTTTAATATTAATATATCAATTGCATTCATATTTGAAGGCTATTAATTTACCTTGAATTAAAAATAAAGGAAGTTTCTTTAGAATTATACATTATACAAAACTCTTGCTATGTATTCATATATCTGGGATTCACTGTAGAATGTAAGTTTTGTAAACAATATCATCAACTATAGAATTATTTTGGAATTATTATCGAAAATAGCTGATTGAAGACAAATGTAAGTGTCTCGGATTTTATCAATGTAAAAATGTTTATTTGTTCTTTGTTAGTTTTTTGATTGATCTACTGTTTGATCCTAATAGATGACTGAACCGGTTGAACACTAATTTTGCACAGTGTAATAAATATATACAGTGATACTCTAAATAAGCCATACATCGAAAGAATTTATCAAATGTCGTCTCGACAATTTTTCAATGGGTTTTATACTGTATTACGTAAATCTCAGTATTTGCCTAAATAAATAAAAAGCCATGAATATGCGGGAACAGTTTTAAAGAGTTCCATATAATCATTTAATTAAAAAACAAAATATCTGCAACATTCCATCATCAGAAAGTGAAGAATTCGACATTTGATGAATTCTTTCGATGCATGGCTTATTTAAGGATTAATTGTATCTTTTCGTTTCTGTTTAAGTTGTTTAAAATATTTTGAACATTTTAAATCTATGATTTTGAAACTGTACCTTCTATAAATCTATATTTAATTACAGTTTAAAGAATCATAACTATTGTAAATCCGCTATGGAAAACAAGAAATTCTGCGAACTTCAAATTCTATTATTTTTTTAATGTAGACAAGGATTACAAAGATCAAAATAATGCAGCAAGATAGATTGATCCTGTCAGTAGGTAGTTAATCATATTTGTAAAATATATTCTATATTAATATAGAGTGATGCAGTAAAATATTGGTCTGGATCGAAAAAAGTTAACTCTGATAATTTTTAAAATCAGATTTAACAGTTTGATCCTGTCCTAGCAAGTTGTTTCCTAACTATATATATAAATTATATATGAAGAATTTATCAAAAACTATTTTAAGATTTCTTGTATCTTAAAGTAGCAGTCTATGTTTATGTATTTTGATGTCTGATCCTAACTCTTGAACCCCTTGACCAGGGAGTTTTCTTGGCTTCGTTTAAATGAATGGCTTCCAGGAAACGCTGGGGTCCCAAGATAGAATAATATGGAATAATAAAGAAAAAAACTTAAATTAAAACAAGAAAATTAGGGCCGGAACCAGGGAGTAAGGAATAGAAGGGAGAGACAACTGACGCGGTTCGCCCTACCATATGATTATACAGAGCGTCCCGTATCATATTAGATTATCTCCAATCTTTAACGCCAAAATACGCACATAATACTCGAAAAATCTAGCATTCTCTGCAAAAAAAAAAATCTATTAGTCTTATCTAATTTTTCAAAATGATTCATTGTTTTTAAATATTCAGATTTGTCCCCCAAATCGTATTTTAGAACCATTGACGCGGTCTAATTTGATGTGGGACACCCTGTACATGCTTTGCAGACGGTACTCCATTTTATATCGAGCTGTTTGATTTTTTAGTAGGGCCCCACAGGAAAAATATGTATTGGCTCAATTTTCTTTCACCAGTTTCGCCAATACATATTTTTCCTGTAGGGCCCTACAAAAGAAACCAAACAGCTCGATATAAAATTTTATATCGAGCTGTTTGGTTTCTTTAGTAGGGCCCTACAGGAAAAATATGTATTGGCGAAACTGGTGAAAGAAAATTGAGCCAATACATATTTTTCCTGTGGGGCCCTACTAAAAAATCAAACAGCTCGATATAAAATGGAGTACCGTCTGCAAAGCATGTATAATCATATGGTACGGCGAACCGCGTCAGTTGTCTCTCCCTTCTATTCCTTACTCCCTGGCCGGAACGCCCCAAAAGCATATTTTAATAATATATTTGTATGTACACTGTACAGTGTGTACAATGAAGAGTTGATAATACGATGAGTGAAAACTGAGTACAGTACAGTGTACAGTGTACAATGAAGAGTTGACTATATAAGGCCTGAAAAGTGAGTTTAAATATATGTACAGTTTACAATGAAGAGTTGACTATGAGATCTGAAAAGTGAGTTTTAATATATGTACATTGTACAATGAAGAGTTAACTATGAGATCTGAAAAGTGAGTTTATATATATATATTTTGTACAATGAAGAGTTGACTATGAGGTCTGAAAAGTGAGTTTAAATATATGTACAGTGTACAATGAAGAGTTAACTATGAGATCTGAAAAGTGAGTTTATATATATATATATATGTACATTGTACAATGAAGAGTTGACTATGAGGTCTGAAAAGTGAGTTTAAATATACGTTAAATGTTAAACAAACATTTCCCAGTAGAATGTTAAACATAAGGACTCTGGTAATACAAAAGAGAATGCATGCAAGGTTGCTAGATAGATAGATAGATAGATAGATTTGAAGCAGGTGTTAAAGCATTGTGCAGTGTGCAGGATTAAAAGTATGTAGGGAAAATCCTAAATTATCAATTATAAAATAATAAGGATTTTTATAATTTTAACCTTTCTCAAGGGTTCGGGGAAAATCATCTTCATTTGATTACTATCGCAAATCCCTCTGCCATCCCATTAAAGAACCTTATTTGATAGTGTATTTTTCGACCTACACAAATCCTCTATACTCCACTTCTGACCTACGCCAAATCCGCTATACAACACATCCGACCCACTAGCACGCGGTTTTACAGCTGCTATATGGACTTGTGGCCGCAGCGCCCGGCCCCCTAATCTGTCCTAGCCGCGGCACTCGGCCCCCTAGCCTGTCATTGCCGCAGCGCTCGGTCCAGAAATATTCTTAACCTAACCCAACTCTCAAATAATATAAAAATAAACAGCTGGCGTAGGTCCGATATTGCAGTAGGTCGGAAAGTAAGTAGGTCAGAAGTTCAATAGGGGGAATGTTGCGTATAGACATAGTAACATTTTCCCTTATTTTCATTCAAGAAGCGTCTACTCGGACACCTTAGATTTGCATTGGAGACCCAAAAATTTTCATTGGAGACCCAAATCTTTTCATTGGAGACCCAAAGTTTTGCATTGGAGACCCAAAGCTTTTCATTGGAGACCCAAAACTTTTCATTGGAGACCCAAAGCTTTTCATTGGAAATCCAAAGCTTTTCATTGGAAACCCAAACCTTCTCATTGGAGACCCAAAGCGCTTCATTGGAGACCCCTTTCATTAACATAAACCACAACAATCTTATTGGAAACCCCAATGATTATATCAAAGACCCCCCGGATTTGCATTAGACATCCAGATTTTCATCAGAGACCCCAAATTGCACTGTATTTTATCGAAGAATTAAACATTTATTAGGTCTCCAATGAAAATCTTAGTGTCTACAATGAAACGCTTGGGGTCTCCGATGAAAATCTAGAGGTTTCCGAAAGAAAACCTGAAAATACAGGGGTCTCAAAAAAACATTGAGTTCTCCAGTGAACATATGGGGGTCTGCAATCAAAAGCTTGTAGTCTCAAATGATAGTATAGGTGCAGTGGGTGTCTCCGGTAAGGGGGGTTTCCGAAAGTACTCCAATTAATATTTCTTCCTAAACTCAGTTTGTTATGATCTTAAAACAGGGTTCCGCTGCTTTTTAAAATATTTTTTGTTTGTTTCGCCTGCACATGGCCGGCAACACTACATTAAAACTGTTCTAGAATTGTAAATACAATACAGGAAAGAATTTGATCCAGGTACTACAAACTTTTATGATAAATGTAAAAAGATATTTGTATTCTCAGAAAAAAAACATTTCGACAAGTGAGAATACATTTATATTTAAAGAGGTTTTATATTTAAAGAGGTGAAAAATGAAAAACTACTTTTTGCATAATATTTTCTAGTTTATTTCTATTAGAGAGAGAGGTTGAAGGTTTATGACTTGAAGAGGAGTTCAGGAACTGACATATTTTCTAATTAAAATGAGGATAATAATCTTATACATGAATTAATCTATATATTATATTTTTATATATATTTGTGTTAATATACATGCAATATAGAAATTCAGCGTGCTTCGCATCACACCTGTGACAGATATTGATTGCAAAGATCTCCGAGTGTTTATCTCTAAAATGGTGTTAAAAATACCGGAAAGCTGGAGTGTACGCTAATAGCGTATAGTGTGAATCAGGGTTTCCAGCGAACGACACGTTTCGCAAAACTTTCG
The DNA here is from genome assembly GCF_000591075.1 of Eurytemora carolleeae. Classification (NCBI taxonomy): domain Eukaryota; kingdom Metazoa; phylum Arthropoda; class Copepoda; order Calanoida; family Temoridae; genus Eurytemora; species Eurytemora carolleeae. The sequence goes on from NW_019396052.1 coordinate 276,604, forward strand.
CGAAACGATTCATGGAAACCCTAGTGTGAACTCAACAGAGCTGGCTTTACTTAAAATATTTATTAATAGTACCGAATATTAAATGTTCCATTTTTGATGAAAACGTTTATTTTCCACGTGATATTGATACATTTTTGAAATAAAAGAGATTGCAACAATTAAAAGGTTTAGGGGGAACTGTTGTGAATTGGACACGTCAATGTACAAATGAAATTTCGTCTGCATAATTACGTAATAATACGTAATTACGTAATTACCTCACTAAAAGTAATAATGGTTATTTCTATCTATCTTAAGTAATATATTTTCTGACAGGAAAGAAGTCGATTATAGAGGATGCAGTTCCTCACGGGCGTAAATAAAGGTTCTGTTGGGGGGGGGGGGTAAGTTGTTTTATGTGTATCATTATGTATATCAATGAATCAATGATGTATACCAAATTATTGGTTTTAGTTGGGTTTGATTTACATTTTCCACTCATTTCTGGCATTTACAAACTCCATCGAATAAGCTTCATAACACACCTTTCAGCTTTCACCTTGTTTTATATCCTTCATTTTATGGTCGTTCATTTTACATTAACTACAAAGATCTGCAAACAAACTGAATTTATTTTAAGTAACATAAAAAATAGTTTTACTCTAAGAGGAAAAAGCTGTAAACTTTTTAAAATCTTTCGAAAAGCTACTCTGCAAAACTTTGAAAAAATATTTTTTTTTATTATATTCTAGTTTCTAATTTCTAAAATTTTCTTGTCGTCTATATAGGTATATACAGGGTGTCCCACGAAACATGACAGTATGCAGGACGACTTGAATGTCGATAAGATTCTAGGGGGGGGGAGTAACCCCAATAACCTCCCTTATTTACGCCACTGCAGTTTCTGTTTACGTTCAGCTTTTATTAGGTTACATTACAATGTAAAAAAAAAAAACTATAATCAGGTAGAAGTAATTGAGATCTCAATCAAAAACATCTTAACATAAATAGTTTGGTCAAATTAAAAGTTTAAAAAATTGGGTCCTCAGTAATTACAAAAATAATTTTCCTTAAGTTTTCCAACTTTCGTTAAAATCTTTTTAAAGTTTGATTTTGTGAAATGCGTTAGCGTCTAGCCTAGTCGTTGAATAAATAGAATATGTTTACTGATTTCCTTGTATAGTTTCTGGGTTGAGATTGGTGGAAACTTCTCCGGGTTGGGTTTACGGTAAGGTGGGGTAGAACGCGTTCTCTTCTCCTCCTCCCTCCTAGAGCTATATATCTATCTATCTGTATCTCTCACCTCCCGGGATCTAAACCTCAGTTCTATTCTATACCCGGAGCTGAGGAGGGATACCAGGGAATACTGGGGGGATACACATTAGTTCAAATCTACTCCCTGGGGAGTGTTCAGTGGATATATCTTGTCATTCAATTATTTAAATATTTCTTTTCAAGAAAAACATTTTAAATAAAATTTTCAAAGTAAATATTCGGCTAAACTTTTTAAAAATTGTACAAAAAAATAGAAATTGACTTAATAGCAAAGTCTGAAGTTGTGAATGTTTTATTATTCTTTACACAAGCATAAACTTTCTAAGTTCTTAAAATGTTCATGTTTTGAATCATGCTTACATAAAATAAGAGCAATATCGAAATTTGAAATAACATATAAATAATAAAAAATATGGTTTTTGAAAATTCTATTAAAAAGCTATTGCTGTAAGCCATGGTTGTTTTTTACGGTTTCGCAATATACATAAAAAAAGATTTTTCTTAAATTTTTCGAATTTTGAATTAAAGATCAAAGTATGACGAAAGGAAAAAATATTTTTTTTATTTTTACCTTAATATAAATTTTTTAATTATTATAATTTTTTTTCTAACATCTGATACCCAAACAACCAAAAAAAAGATAGTTTTTCGTATCGTTATTGGAAAAAACTATGGATGATGGGTCATAACAAACGAACCATTTAGTTTTTTTATAGAGGGAAATTACCCTAATATTTTCGACGTCGTTGTCAATGGACGAACTAAAACTTTTCGTCTTTTGTTGCGAATCAAAAGGATAGGATCGTTTTTCAGAAAAGTGAAAACGGTTTGTAGATTTTTGACTGTTTTATGATATTTTATGTGCCCCGTGTTTTTTCTGAAAATTTGTCTAAATAATTGTCAAACTCGTTAAATAAAGAATGGAAAGTCATATAAAGCAATCACACTGACCTACTGTTCAATGATCTAACTATATCTCTACTACTAATACTCTGTCTGGTTCTTGCTGAGCTGACCGTACAACCCTGACTATTTTTCACTCTGTATATACAAGCAGTCAGTTTGGGTAGTTCGTTCAATCTACAAAAAAAAACACCTATATTCGTATAATAATACGTTTAAAAAGAGCTATATGCAATCGTTAGCTAAAAGAATAATATGTTAACTTCAAGGTAAGTCCAGTATAATTATACTAAAAGAAATAATAACAATTGATTTGGTCTACCCTATACAGTAAAAAACATATGTCAAACACAGGAGCAAAACAAATACCTCAAGAAACCCAAACATGGAATCAATCTATCTGGTCACAAAACGTTTTCTCTGAAAATATAACCAGTTCAATATACTTCGCATTTGAGCCGCAAAGTAATAATAAACGACAAATTCACAGGTATATGTTTCTTAACCCGACGCTAAGCAAACACTAACAGTGAGAAATTTTGGACAGTGGTCCCCACGATTTTCTTCATATTTACAAGTAAAACTAGTTTCATGGCTGGAGTATTAGACAGTACACAGACACCGCACACGTTCAGATTCAGGGGGATCACAGGAACTGGTCGCGAAACAAGTCCAGTCAGCATTTTTTTGATAAAAATGTTATCATTAACATTTGTGGAATTAGATAAAGGATGAACAAAAACAATTATTATAGATAGACCTACCAAAATAGCGTTTATACAAAGGAGGGGGAGGGAGGGGTAGATATGGTTTACGTCTCCAACATGAAATATGTTATTTCAGAGGGAGAAAATGTTTAAATTATACACCGGGGGGAGAAAATGTTTAAATTATACACCGNTGTCATGGCCAGCTCATTGAAAAAAAATATAGACCTTATGCATTAAAAAAATTTATAAAAAAATCCTTTAAATTATTTTTCCTTAAAAGTAAAAAAAAAGTCAAGGGGATTGTGTCAAAAATGAGATTTAAAAAAATAAATTTCGGAAATCCTATCCAGATATATTTTTTTGCAAAAAATAATAGCGGCTCGTACTTTATTCGCTGACTTTCTAACCTAACATTTAAACTCTCATTTTTACTATTTGCAACCATCAAAACCACGGGAACCAGATTTATGATTCAAGGAGGGTTCGAGGGAAGGAGAGCTGGAGAATAGGGGGGGGGGGGCTTGCAATATTTATATTTTATATGGCGTAGAGCTGGGAAAATGAGATAAACTTGTAAAAGCTTATGAAGAGGAAATTGAAAACATTGACATACAGAGACATACAGGGACATACAGGGACATACAGGGACATACAGGGACATACTTGGACATACAGGGACATACAGGGACATACAGATCCATACAGGGACATACAGAGACATACAGGGAAACACAGGGACAAACAGGGACATACAGGGACATACAGGGACATACAGGGACATACAGGGACATACAGAGACATACAGGGACATACAGAGACATACAGGGACATACAGGGACAGACAGGGACATACTGGGACAGACAGGGACATACAGGGACATACAGGGACATACAGGGACATACAGGGACATACAGGGACATAAAGAGACATACAGGGACATACAGAGACATACAGGGACATACAGGGACAGACAAGGACATACTGGGACAGACAGGGACATACAGGGACATCCAGGAACATACAGTGACATACAGGGACATACAGGGACATACAGGGACATACAGGGACATACAGGGACATACAGAGACATACAGGGACATACAGGGATAGACAGGTACATAAAGAGACAGACAGGGACATACTGGGACATACAGGGACATACAGGGACATACAGGGACAGACAGGAACATACAGGGACATACAGTGACATACAGGGGCCTACTGGAACATACAAAGGCCAGATATAGCACCAAATGACACTTTAAAAAAAATCAAGTACAGGGACATACAGGGACATAAACGAATAAACAGGGACATACACTGACATACAGGGACATACAGGGACAGACAGGGACAGACAGGGACAGACAGGGACAGACAGGGACATACAGGGACATACAGGGACATACAGAGACATACAGGGACGTACAGGGACGTACATGGACGTACAGGGACATACAGGGACGTACGAGGACATACAGGAACCCAACTTGGACCTACTGAAACATACAAAGGCCAGATATAGCACCAAATGTAACTTTTAAAAAAATTCAATTTTACAAGCAAAAGTCGTTTTTCATATAATTTTTTATAATACATCTTTTTAATATCGTTGCATTTAAAAATCCTCTATTTAAAACTTTTGTATTAACCAGATATGATTTCTTGCCAGAATTTTGAATATTTTCTAGGAACCCGTAAATATACTTAGAAATTACAACTATTTAATGGGATCACTTAAATGTATTTGGTCTTGTAACCTGATCATATATGGATTCGGATACACTTTAATGTGTTTGGTCTTGTAACCTGATCATATATGGATTCGGTTACACTTACAGAAAGATATTATGCCTACCATACAAATCTTTAAAAACATTAGTTGAGGGACTTTTCTCAAAAATTAGAGGGGGGGGGGTCGGTATTAGATATTATTGCTACCTGATGACCTGATATCTGCTACTGACGGGTTTTATTTGGAGGACTGTTTTTCACTTTGGTATATTCAACTTTTGGAATAACTTTAAATTGAGTTTGATTTTTAATACCTGATAAGGGTACTACCGTTTATAGGCATATTTCAAGGGAATTAAGTTTGAATTTAATTTTTTAATGATGACAATAATCCATTTAAAATATTTTAGTTTAAATTACTATCTTGACAAAAGTGACTATGAATTCAAAACTATATAAAACTAAGAATTCTCATAGATCAAATATAATCTGAGTTTGAAATATCAATGTTTAACCATTAGGTTGCAATGGACATTGGAAAATTTATGTTTGTGGCAAAGACCCTATTTCTTACTTCTTGGAAACCAAACCTTAAAACAAGTGCTATTTTGATCTAAAATGTAAATGTCTAGGGATAAGTAAAATAAAAAGCCAAAACGTTGCGACACTTTACAATTGACCCAGACTTGAAAACTGATATTTTCAGAACAGTCTGGATCTATCTGCACCAAACCTGATATTTTCAGAACAGTCTGGATCTATCTGCACCAAAAAATACAAAATTCTTAATTAAAAAGTACTTTGCCAAATGATTCTTCCAAGCTGGTATTTTATGAGAAAATCAATAAATAACAATTAGTATAAAATATATTGTATATATATCTAACCCAATAAATAGGATAGAACAGTAAACAACATATCTCACTCTGTTTTATTATTATATCCATTGTTTTATTTAGAGGGATGTTCAATAGTGATAAAGTATAAACATTTAATTTAAATGTATTCCCACTCTCTCTTTAAGGAGACTTTAACAATTTTTAAAATCCTACGCGGGCTTTCTAATGATAAGAAATATGATGTTTAACTCTATAAAGGTTAGAAAGGTCTGAATTTATGGATTATTTGACATGGGGGCCGGGCCTTTATGGAAAAAGGCCTGAGAGTAAAGGTATAGGGTTGCAATGTATGTTAATAGTCTAATTTGTCATGGCCAGCTCATTGAAAAAAAATATAGACCTTATGCATTAAAAAAATTTATAAAAAAATCCTTTAAATTATTTTTCCTTAAAAGTAAAAAAAAAGTCAAGGGGATTGTGTCAAAAATGAGATTTAAAAAAATAAATTTCGGAAATCCTATCCAGATATATTTTTTTGCAAAAAATAATAGCGGCTCGTACTTTATTCGCTGACTTTCTAACCTAACATTTAAACTCTCATTTTTACTATTTGCAACCATCAAAACCACGGGAACCAGATTTATGATTCAAGGAGGGTTCGAGGGAAGGAGAGCTGGAGAATAGGGGGGGGGGGGCTTGCAATATTTATATTTTATATGGCGTAGAGCTGGGAAAATGAGATAAACTTGTAAAAGCTTATGAAGAGGAAATTGAAAACATTGACATACAGAGACATACAGGGACATACAGGGACATACAGGGACAT